>NW_024412391.1:17323871-17441321 GCF_014898765.1 Herpailurus yagouaroundi
AAAAAAAAAAAAAAAAGGGTCCCACGCTCTACTGACTGAGCCAGCCAGGCATCCCAGCTGTATTGTTTTTGATCAAATATGTTTGTCAAAAATGTAAATCATCATTATAAAGAAAATTCAAGTTATATAATCATTATCATTTATATACCATTAATGCATACAACAAATAATTATTTTGTACCCGCCATTTGCCAGGCACCTTTCAAGGCACTGGGGATAGAATAGTGACCAAAATAGAGCCCCTGTCTACATACAGCTTACGTGTTAATGGAGGAGTAGCCAAAAAATAAAGAAATATGGACTATGTCAAGTAGTGATAAGAAAGTATAAGCCGCTCAAAATCCCATCACTAGAAATAACCATTGTTAACATTTTGGTGAATAGCCTCACAGACACCTGTCCTTGCTTATGTACATATATAGATATAATTTTATATCAATGGGTATTTTCATAGGCTGGGCACAACCTGTTTATGTTTCTAATAATATTTTCTGACATCTTGTCATGTGAATACATAAAAATTGACATGATTCTCCCCCTGGTTTTGACTTTTTTTTTTTTTTTTTTTTAATTTGGAAAATTTCATTGGAGGAGACTTCTTCCGTTTCATCATTTTGGCTAGTTTTCTGTCCCTTATGTGTTTTAAACGCTTGTGATGTGTCCCATACCTGCAAGCACTACCATATTAAAGAGGGGTCATACACTGTCCACGGCCTGGCCCTTCAGCAGGTGTTTTTTGGAGAGTGTTACTTGCTCTCTGTTTTTGTGAATTTGGTTACTTTATCTCCCTACTCGTAGTAATGTTTTGAACACTCCACTAGGTGTGCTTTGATTTGTTCGTTGAAGTAGCCCTATGGCCCGTCAGGTTGTCCCGGTGAGTCCCTGGAAGCAACTGTTTCTTTTCCTCCCAGACTCTCAGAGTTCAAAGTACTTTAGATTCAACACTGCTTTGTTTGTGCGATGAGGGAACTTTGGATCCCCCTACTTCTCCGTCATGTTGGCCCTGTGTCTAATTTGGAAAATTTCTAACATATAGAAAAGTAGAGAGAAAAGGGACACCTGGGTGGCTCAGTCAGTTGAGCGTCTGACTCTTGGTTTCAGCTCAGGTCATGATCTCACAGTTCATAAGTTCAAGCCCTATATCAGGCTCTGCACTATAGTAAAGGAAAGTAAAACTCACTATAGGTGCAGAGCCTGCTTGAGATTCTCTCTCTCTCTCCCTCTCTCTCTGCTCCTTCTACCTACTCTCTCTCTCTCTCTCAAAATAGATAAATAAACTTAAAAAAAAAAAAAAGGAAAAGTAGAATGATATGACACTTTACTAATCCCCATTTAACAATTATTAACGTTTTCTCATATTTGCTTCATCTATGGGGGGTTGGGAGTGGCTTATGTCTGTTAGACTAAATTATAGACTTCATGAACACCTCTTTTTTTTTTTAATTTTTTTTCATGTTTATTTATTTTTTGAGAGAGAGAGAGAACACAAGCAGGGGAGGGGCAAGAGAGAGAGGGAGACACAGAATCCGAAAAAGGATCCAGGCTCTGAGCTGTCAGCACAGAGCCTGATGTGGGGCTCGAACCCACAAACCGTGAGATCATGACCTGAGCCGAAGTCTGGCGCTTAACCGACTGAGCCACCCAGGCGCCCCATGAACACCTCTTCTGTTTCCACCCCAACTGGATGAATTATAATTCAATTCTGACATAACTACCTGGAATTAGTATCAGACTCCGCAGTCTTGAGTCTTGTTGGAGAACAAGACCACCTTCATTTCAGATGTCAGCTTTACTTCAGGGATCCCCAGGCCACCTGCACTCCTGACCAACTGGCTACAAATTCAGGGGTTCCCACAGCCCCCACAGGGTCAGTAATTTGCTAGAACAACTGACAGAACTCAAGGAAGTGCTACACTTATGGTTAAAGTTCTATTTTAAAAGGCTATATCTAGGGTGAGGTCTGAGAGGAAGGCAGAGCTCCCATGCCCTCTCTTGATGGACTCAGGGTGTGATACCCTCCTGGCACATCAATTTCTTCATCAACCAGGAAGCTCCACTGAGGCACAGTGTCCAGGGTTTTGATCAGGGTTTCATTACTAAGCATGCTTGATTAAATCTGTGATCATGTGATTGAAACCAATCTCCAGCTCCTTTTCCCTCCTAGGAGATCAGTCAGGTCCAAAGTTACAACTCCTGAATTGGTCTTTCCGGTGACCCACCTGCATCCTGGACCGTCTAGGGACCCACCACAAGTCACTTCATTACAATAACAAAGACGTTCTTATCACTCAGGAAATTCCAAGAGTTTTTGAAGCACTTTGTTAGGAACTGGGGACAAAGACCTGATATATTCTCTTTTTATACCATATCACTTGTAAATACTTCAGTACATATATATAAGGACAGGGGTGCCTGGGTGGCTCAGTTGGCTAGGCTTCCTACTGCAGGCCATGATCTCATGGTTAGTGAGATCGGAGCCCCAAAGCAAGTTGTCTCTGTGTTGACAGCCCTGAGCCTGCTTGGGATTCTGTCTCTACCTCTCTCTCTCTCTCTCTGCCCTTCCCCCTCCTCCTCTCCTACTCTCTCTCTCTCAAAATAAATAAGCTTTTAATTTTTTTTTTTTTAAAGAACGCTTAAAAAAAATAGACATATAGGGGAGCCTGGGTGGCTCAGTCGGTTAAGCACCGGACTTCAGCTCAGCTCATGATCTCACAGTTCATGGGTTCGAGCCCCGCATCAGGCTCTGTGCTGACTGCTCAGGACCTGGAGCCTGCTTTGGATTCTGTGTCTCCCTCTCCCTCTGCCCCTTCCTGTTCATTCCTCTCTCTCTCTCTCTCGCAGAAATAAATAAAACATTAAAAAAAATAGACGTATAAGAACATTTTTCTATATAACCAAAATACCACTATCATATGTGATGTGAGGTCAAGAAAGAACAGTCCAGAAAGAATTCTTGAGATGGTCTTAGTGCAAAAAGGTGCTTTTATTATAGCATGGGGACAGGACCTGTGGGCAAACAGAGCTGCACTTTTGCTGTATGAAGCTGGTGGCTTTATGCTTAGTGCTCAAGGGGGAGGGGACCTGCAGGGAGTATTAGATCATAATGTCTTCTTTGAATTTCTACTTTTAAAAGTACTTTCACAAGATTTCTCTGGTGCTTCTCATTCAGCTTGATATTAATTATCAGTGACATGTACAGGCAGTCATGAGGCCCTTTGAGAATGTAGCAACCAGCATGTATTTGATCTTTATCAGAACTATGTAGGCTATAGGTCAGCCTTTTGGGCCAAAGGTGAGTATTTTCCTGCTTCTATCCCTCATCCCTATGTAACAGAGTAACAATACTTCTGACTTGATGTTCAATGGCTGCCTAGTATCTAATGTAGGCATGCACCCTAATGTTCAGTTCCTTATTGATGGAAATGCAGGATATTTTCATTTTTCACCAGGCAAACCACACTGGGATGAACCTTCCTATGTGTGCAACTTTCAACCCTACAAGTATCCTTTTACTACTTGAGAAAACTGTGGCTGTTTGTTCCTAGCAGGAAGCAGTGAAATCCAAGGATTTGTCTTCTAGCTAAGCCTGGTGTATCTCTGTCCTTGAGAGTCAGCACAGCCGTGCTTGAGTTTTTAGTATCATCTGTGTGCTGAAGAAATCTGATGTTGTTTGGTTCCTTTGGGTGAATATAAGGGCCTTCTCCTAGCTATCCAAGGCCAAGTGGAGGTAATAGAAGATGCTATGGACTGAATTGCTTTCCTGCCAAATTCAAAAGTTGAAGCCCTAATCCTGATGTGATGACTGCACTGCAGATAAGATCTTTCGGAGGTAATTTAGATTAAATGAGGTTATAAGGGTGATGCCCTATTCAGATAGGACTGTGGCCTTATAAGAAGAGGAAGAGAGAGAGAGATCACTGTCTTTTCCTCTGCCATGTAAGCACACAGTGAGAATTGGCCATCTGTAAGCCAGGAAGAGAGCTCTCACCAGAACCCAGCCATGGTGGCACCCTGATCTTGAAGTTCGAGCCTCCAGAACCGTAAGAACATAAACTTCTGTCATTTAAGCCACCCAATCCATGGTACTTTGTTATGGTAGCCTAAAGTAAGACAGCAGAGTATTTAATCAAAACTCTTTTGATGACAGGTAACAGAAACTCAATTTGAATTAGGAAACGAAGTATTGTATTCTTCCTAGAGGGAACTCTAGGAAGGGTTGAACAACCCAAACAAGAATAGGTATTGGGCAGACTTCAAGCTGTATTACAAAGCTCTAATCATTAAGACAGTATGGTACTGGCACAAGAACAGACACTCAGATCAATGGGACAGAAAAGAGAACCCAGAAATGGACCCACAAACATATGGCCAACCAATCTTTGACAAAGCAGGAAAGAATATCCAATGGAGTAAAGACAGTATCTTCAGCAAGTGGTGTTGGGAAAACTGGACAGCAACATGCAGAGAAACGAACCTGGACCACTTTCTTACACCGTACACAAAATGGATGAAAGACAAAAATGTAAGACAGGAAGTCATCAAAATCCTAGAGGAGAAAGCAGGCAAAAACCTCTTTGACCTTGGCTGCAGCAACTTCTTACTCAACACATCTCCAGAGGCAAGGGAAACAAAAGCAAAAATGAACTATTGGGACCTCATCAAAATATAAGGCTTCTGCACGACAAAGGAAACAATCAGCAAGACTAAAAGGCAACCAACGGAACGGGAGAAGATATTCGCAAATGACACATCAGATAAAGGGTTAGTATCCAAAATCTATAAAGAACTTACCAAACTCAACACCCAAAAAACAAATAATCCAGTGAAGAAATGGGCAAAAGACATGAATAGACACTTCTCCAAAGGAGACATTCAGATGGCCAACTGACAATGAAAAAATGCTCAACATCACTCATCATCAAAACCACAATGAGATATCACCTCACACCTGTCAGAATGGCTAACGTTAACAACTCAGGCAACGACAGATATTGGCGAGGATGCAGAGAAAGAGGATCTCTTTTGCACTGCTGGTGGGAATGCAAACTGGTGCAGCTACTCTAGAAAACAGTATGGAGGTTCCTCAAAAAATAAAAAATAGAACTACCCTATGACCTAGCAATTGCACTACTAGGTATTTATCCAAGGGATACAGGGATGCTGTTTTGAAGGGGCACATGCACCTGAATGTTTATAGCAGCACTATCAACAGTAGCCAAGGTAAGGAAAGAACCCAAATGTCCAATGATGGATGAACGGATAAAGAAGATATGGTATATATACACAATGGAGTATTACTCTGCAATCAAAAAGAATGAAATCTTGCCATTTGCAACTACATGGATGGAACTAGAGGGTATTATGCTAAGCAAAATTCGTCAGAAAAAGACAAAAATCATATGACTTCACTCATATGAGGACTTTAAGATACAAAACCAGATGAACATAAGGGAAGGGAAGCAAAAAATAATATAAAAACAGGGAGGGGGACAAAAACATAAACAGACTCATAAATATGGAGAACAAACAGACGGTTACTGGAGGGGTTGTGGGAGGGCGGATGGGCTAAATGGTAAGGGGCATTAAGGAACCTACTCCTGAAATCATTGTTGCACTATATGCTAACTTAGAAGTAAATTTAAAAAAAATTATAAAAATTAAAAAAATTTTTTTAAAAAGAATAGGTATCGGTATTGGGGGTAAGCTATTGACTCTGCCATGCTGCTGTTATGGAAACTGGTCTGGATCACACAGCAGACGAAATCAAGCAGCACTCAAAAGTCTTGGAAGGCAGGAGGTTTATTTTCCACCGGAGGGCTCAGAGGAAATAACTCTCCAGAGGTCTGAGTCCCAAGCATAAGCAGAGGGGACAATATATAGTCTGTTTGGGTGCAGTAAGTGGGGTGGGAAGAAAAACCTGGAAGGGGAGTCTTCAGGCAGGAACTGGTATTCCCCTATCAGTCCTGTCGGCCATCTTATAACAGGTTTTCCCCTATCACTGCTTTTGCAACTTATCCCCAAAGTGCCGTGGCTCATTTCACCCTGGGGCTTGGAGTAGGGGTCAGGGGATGAGAGAAGGAATTACGGAGAACTGTGTGGGGCCATGATCTATGCTTAATGTAACCTGAAGTTCACCACAAGTCAGAAGTACCACACCATGTCAGACCTAAGCTTTTATGGAAGTTCCCCACGGCAGCACCTGCCTGGAACTGGAGAGAAACTTATTTATTTATTTATTTTATTTTTTAATTTTTTTTTTCAACGTTTATTTATTTTTGGGACAGAGAGAGACAGAGCATGAAGGGGGGAGGGGCAGAGAGAGAGGGAGTCACAGAATCGGAAGCAGGCTCCAGGCTCTGAGCCATCAGCCCAGAGCCTGACGCGGGGCTCGAACTCACGGACCGCGAGATCGTGACCTGGCTGAAGTCGGACGCTTAACCGACTGCGCCACCCAGGCGCCCCGAGAAACTTATTTATTGAAGTATGATATTCAACCTTTGGGTAAGTTCACCACTAGTGAGTAAAAGAAACACCCTCTCTTTCTTCTTTCCTACAGAAAAACATTCTTTCTTAAATAGAATATATTTCTTGTTTTTCAGAAGGAAGAAGTGGGGACCTTTTTGTTGGGAGTGGGGTCGGTCACATTAAACTTTGCACCAGAATTCAATGTTCCCAGCGTGGCCATTGTGCCTTAGGACAAAAGTCATCATAGAGCTTTTGGTATTTCAAATATCTTTCTTTCTTTCTTTCTTTCTTTCTTTCTTTCTTTCTTTCTTTCTTTCTTTCTTTCTTTCTTTCAAGATTTTAAGTAATCTCTACACTCAACATGGGGCTGGAACTTACAACCCCGAGATCAAGAGCCACATGCTCTACCAACTGAGCCAGTCAGGCACCCCAGGTATTTAAAACATTTCTAAAATTTTCTTTCAGATTTATTATTCTCACAGTATTTGACCCTTCTGGAGCATTTGATGCTGCTTCAGAGATGATCCCTTTGCAGTACATGCTCCTGATTCCCCATCTTCCCCTCTGGCTACTCCTTCCTATCTTCCGCTTCCTTGCTAATCCTTTAGTGTTTATCTGCAAGGCCCTGCCTCCGTCCCTCTTCTCTCTAGCTCATCTCAACCATTTCCTTGTCTTCACCCCCCACCAGTATATACTGATGACTCTCAACTCTGTATCTTCAACCAGTCCCTGGCTTCAGCCTCACACCTGCTATGGTCTTCCCGCCTTGGCCCTTTCACAAACACCTCCATGCTCAACATAGCTAAGATTAAACTCACCGTCTTCACCCTTGCACCCCTCCCCACTGCCACCAAAGCTGTTTCTTCTGGGTTCCATACTCAGAAGCTTTGTTTCTCTTCCTTATCATCATGCCCTACAGCTCAATCACCATATCAAAATTCTTCTTCCTGAATTCATCTTGAATATCCATATCTCCATCAGCACTGCTGTGTCACTCTAGGGCCCCACCACATCTCACCAGGGGTATTAAAAATTCCTTTATTTCTGTCCTTCCCACAACCTCCCCCACCCCTCCCTAAGGCCATTTTTTTTTTCCCAACGTTTATTTATTTTTGGGACAGAGAGAGACAGAGCATGAACGGGGGAGGGGCAGAGAGAGAGGGAGACACAGAATCGGAAACAGGCTCCAGGCTCTGAGCCATCAGCCCAGAGCCTGACGCGGGGCTCGAACTCACGGACCGCGAGATCGTGACCTGGCTGAAGTCGGACGCTTAACCGACTGCGCCCCCCCAGGCGCCCCCCTAAGGCCATTTAGTGTTGCAGCTAGATTGATTTTTCTGAGTAAAGTGCTAAGAGACAGGCTTAAAACCTTTAGTATATACCCACTATATGTTAGACAATGGTTTGAGGACACAAAGATGAGTAGGACATTATGTGTGCGTGTGGGGGCGGGGGGGGGGTGGTTGGTTTGTTTTTGCAAATGTTGGCCAAACATCTACATGGCATTTAAAAAATTTTAGTCACAAAACTTTTAAAAAATGTTTGTTTATTTTTGAGACAGAGAGCACAGGGAAGGGACAGAGAGAGAGAGAGAGAGAGAGAGAGAGAGAGAGAGAGAGAGAGTCAGAGGATCTGAAGCAGGCTCTGTGCTGACAGCAGAGAGCCGGATACTGGGCTCAAACTCATGAAGCACAAGATCACGACCTGAGCTGAAGTTGGATGCTTCACCAACTGAACCACCCAGGTGCCCCTCACAAAGCTTTTTAAAATAATGATTTTATTGAAATAGAATTCACATACCATAACATTCATCCTAAAGATGTATTAAATGGTTTTTAGTATATTCACAAAGTTGTGCAACCATCATCACTGTCTAGTTCCAGAATATTCCATCTCTCTCCACTTTCTCTCTCCCTGGCAACCACTAATCTATTTTCTGTTTCTAGAGATTTGCCTATTCTTCTATTTCAAATTAATGAAACCTTGTAACATGTGGCCTTTTCTGGGGGGAGGGGGTGGGTCTGGCTGCTTTCATTTTGTATGTTTTTGAGGTTTATCAACTTGTAGCGTGTATCAACACTTCATTCCTTTATTTTTGTAACTAATTGACGTAAGTTGATTTTCTCGCAGTTCTGAAGACTGAAAGTCCCAGATCAACATGTTGGTGGATTAAGTTCTCCTGAGGTCATTCTCTCTTTGACCTGCAGTCGGTACTTCCTTCCTTTAATATTTAATATTCCATCATCCAGATACATCACATTTTGTTTATCCGTTTCTGTTTTATGTTTTTTTCCACATTTTGGCTATTAACAAATAATGCTGCTATGAACATTCATCTACGGCTGCTGGCTCATATGGTAACTCTGTTTAACCTTTTGAAGAATAGCGATTGTTTTTCCAAAGCAGCTGCACCAGTTTACAGTCCTACAATCCTATAAATTTACAATTTACAATCTACAATCCTACAATGGTGTACGGGTTTCAGTCTTTCCACACCCTACCAACACTCAATGTCTTTTTTTTTAATGTTAGCCATTCTGCTGAGTGTGCAGTGGTATCTCATTACGGTTTTAATTTGCATTTCCCTGATGATTAAGGCTGTGGAGCATAGTTGCATGTTAATTTGCATATCTTCTTTGAGGAAATATCTGTTCCAATCCTTTGCCTGTTTGAAAAACTGAATTGTCTTTTCATTGTTGAACTGTGAGTGCTGAACTGGATGCTAATCCTTTAGATGTTTGCAAAATTTTTCTTTCATTTTGTGCAGTCAGATGCTCTACCCCTGAGGTATACCTCTTTTCTTTCATTTTGTGGATTGTCATTTCACTTTCTTAATGATGTCCTTTGACACACAGGTTTTTAGTGTTGATTAAGTCTGATTTATCTTTATTTTTGTTGTTGTACTTTTGTTATTGTATCTAAGAAACTGTTGCCTAATCCAAGATCATGAAGATATAGTCCTATTTTCTTCCAAGAGTTTTATAGTTTTAATTAATTAATTATTGTATATGTGCAAGGTAGATCCAATGTCATTTTTTTTAGCTTGTGAATGTTTACAGAACTTGAAAAAAATTTGTTCTTTTAATGTTTATTTATTTTAGAGAGAGAGAGTGTGTGTATGTTGGGGAGGAGCAGAGAGAGAGGGAGACACAGAATCTGAAGCAGGCTCCAGGCTCCAGGCTCCGAGCTGTCAGCACAGAGCCCAACGCGTGGCTCAAACCCACGAACTGTGAGATCATGACCTGAGCTGAAGTCTGGTGCTTAACCGACTGAGCCACCCAGGTGCCCCCAGAACTTTTAAACTGTATTGAATTGCTTGTCTTTCTTTGCAATTAGACTGTAAACTCCATGAGGGCAGACACCAAAATGGCCTTATTCAATTTTTTCTTTTTCTTTTTAAAATTTTTTTTAGAGAGAGCATGAGCAGGGGAGAGGTGCAAAGGGAGAGGAAGAGGACCTCAAGTAGGCTCCATGCTCAGTGTGGAAACTGACACAGGGCTGGGATCATAATCTGAGCCAAAATCAAGAGTGGGGCACTCAATCCACAGGGCCATCCAGATGTCCTTAAATTTTTTCTTAATGAATGGGTGAGTTAGGTAGCCTTAATATCGTTTCTTTTCTTTTGTGTGAAATTATATCAATTCTGTGCATTAACACAGTTTTCATTATGTTTTCTGTCCTAATCTGTTGACAATAAAAATTCAGAAATTAATTCACAAGATACTAGGAATTGTATTATTTAACAGGCTTTGAGGTAGTGAAATGGATTTGGATTCAAATCCTGACTTTCATTTAAGAACTGTGTAACCTTGGGCAAAGTACATTACCTACCTAGTCTACAAAATGGGGATTTAGTTGGTATAGTTGTTAAAAGCATCAAATCAGATATTTTAACTACAGTGCTTAACACACTGTAAGCATTCATCAGATAGTGGCATTTATTATTGCAAAGGACTAGCAGCAATGTTGGGAAATCCTTTCACATGCTACCTTATGTCCAAAATTTCTTCAGAGAACAGATTCCAAGAATCCTATTTTCTTTGTGAATTGAGAATTGTTACACCGCTGATTTTTTATTCGGAAAGCGAGGCATACACAAAAATTCAATTCTATATGGAAATGACCCTAAAGATGTATGCAAATAAATACTCTGGAGTTCAGCGTCCTGGCAATTGAATGAAATATCCTTTTTGGTGAGAACTTAGTGGAAAGGGGGGCTGAACAGGGATTGAAGGCATTTTGGATTCATCTCAATGTGGCACATATTTCAGTTTTGTACATTATTTGATTACGTGTCTGTTTCATCCACTAGAATCAGTACAGAAACCCCGTCTTTGGTCATCTTTGTACTTCCAGTCCGGTGGACATTGCTGGGATAGTTGAATTGAGGCGCCTTGTCCACGGGTATAGAGAAATCCGAAAGAGGTTGGAAAGACCTCGGATCCGCTGCCAAGCAGGGATGCGCGGCTCACGTATGGAACACACATCGGTCCTATTGCTCCAGTCGTACGCGAGTAATCGAGACACCCACTACCGACTGCCGCTTCCCGGCTTCTGGCCTGGCAGGGCCACTTCCGGGAGGGGGCGGGGAGACAGGAGGAGGCGTGCCGGGAAGGAGGCCGTTTGCGCTGCACCAGGCGGAAGTGTACCAAAGGTATCGGTGCTGCTACTTCCGGTCCGGGTTAACGCGGCTTAGGTACGCTGCGTGGTTTGTGTCGCGCCGGGACAGACTTTTGAGGACAAGTCGGTGGGTAAAGAGGCCAGCACGGCGGCTGAAATTAGAAGTCTGGCGTCTAGGGGGAGGATAAGAAAAAAGGCCAGGAACCCGAATACAATCTAACCTCTGTTTCCGAGGGGGCAACTTCCACGGGAACCCCTCTGCCCTGGTAACGGCCAAAGAGGAGATGGCGCCAGTCAGGGAGCGGCCGTGGCCGACACAGTGAGGAAGCCTGAAGGCGGAGCAACCGGAGAACCCTCGGGAGAACCGCCAGAGCCGTCGCTGCCGCTACCACTGCCACCACCATGGAAGGGGCAAAGCCGACTTTGCAGCTCGTGTACCAGGCAGTGCAGGCGCTTTACCACGACCCAGATCCTAGCGGAAAGGAGCGCGCCTCGTTTTGGCTTGGGGAGCTGCAGCGTTCGGTGAGGGGCCCAGAGAGAGGCCGTTCTGCGCCGCGGGGCAAGGGCGGGGTGGGACCTAGGCTCGAACTGGAGCCTGAGCCGGGCGGTTGGCCTCGTGTGATGCTCCTTAGGGAGGAGCTGCTCTGCCGCGGGGTGGGGCTGCGAAGCTACATTTACGCCGCTTTTCGGAAACTAGTCGCAGCTGGTCGGTCGCGGACTGGCCCTCACCCCACCCCGTAGAATCTGATTTGTAGGTCCTGTACTCGCTCTTGGCATCGATTTGGTCCTGTTTAAGTTTTAAGCTCGCTACATGCTTCTTCAGTTCTGCTTTTCCGTTTAGTCTTTCAACTGAATCCAAGACCAGTCTTTCTCCACCTTCCACTTAGGGGTGCTTTTTTTATCCGTCTCTTCTCGGTGTACCAGTGTAGCACCTGGCAGTTCCTTCGTAGCTTTCAGTCGTAGCTTTCACCTCACTGTTCCTTGCTGATTTTTCACTCTAGTTTGAGTCTATTATTCCCGAAATTCTCAGGCTTCTAGATTCTTATACACGTGAATTTCCGCCGTGTTTTCGAGTGCAATGTGATGTGAAGGGAAAAAATATCAATTCTGGTTTCAGAAGATCTTTACAGTTCACATTTTGCTGCATATTTGGTCTCTAATCTTGTTTTTTCTCTGACTTTAGATTCTTTATCACAGCTGCCTTGATTATTCCATATGATTGTGTGAACATGCAGTGAGGGGTTTAATTTCAACCTATTATATTTACTGTATTTCTGCATTCTTTGATTCACATGTCTTATCCTTCCTCTAATTTTTATATTCACATTTTTTGTGCTTTATGCTTTATTTCTGTGTGTGTGTTGTGTTAGAGAGTGTGTGTATACTTAATGATTTTGCTGACTCTACCTTTCTTATTTTTGCGTTTTATATTCCCAAGCATATTTTTAAAATTCTTCCCTTTGTTTAAAAAACTTGTAACTGGTACTTAGAGGTGCTCTGCCCTCTTAAATGAGCCTCTGGGTTTCAGGTGCATAATATTTAAAATTTCTCAACTTTGGCTTTAAATGTTACATTAAAAAATTTGGGACCTCAAGTTCTGGATAACCTCATGGGAAGATAAAGGAATTAGACTCACTGTAGGCTACACAAGAAAATCACTCCTATATGGTCTTAATTTAGTGTTTGGTTTTTGGGGAGTCACAAGTCTCATACGCCATACCAAAAGTCATCTCTTCCCTACTAAACCTGCTTATTGTTGTGTGTATTTTAAATAATGAGTGCTTACCCTATATTAGAAATTGTGCTAGGGGATGGTATATGGAAATGATCCAGACAAAAATCTCTGCCACATAGATTTGTGGTGATTGAGTTAATATCTACAAAGAGCTTAGAAAAACTCTTGGAACCTAGAGCTTAAAGTATGTTAGTAATTAGGGGCATCTGGGTGGCTCAGTCTGTTAAGCATCCTGACTTCTGCCCAGGTTATGATCCCGCATCGGGCTCTGTGTTGACAGCTTGGAGCCTGGAACCTGCTTTAGATTATGTGTCTCCCTCTGTCTCTGTCCCTCCCCTGCTTGCACTCTGTCTCCCAAAAATAAATAAATATTTTTAAAAAATTTTTTTAAGTTAGTAAGTATTATTTATTTTTTTTTAAATTTTTTTTTCAACGTTTTTATTTATTTTTGGGACAGAGAGAGACAGAGCATGAACGGGGGAGGGGCAGAGAGAGAGGGAGACACAGAATCGGAAACAGGCTCCAGGCTCTGAGCCATCAGCCCAGAGCCCGACGCGGGGCTCGAACTCACGGACCGCAAGATCATGACCTGGCTGAAGTCGGACGCTTAACCGACTGCGCCACCCAGGCGCCCCTAGTAAGTATTATTTAAATGGTAGTCACTATTCTTACTTTCCGCTATGCTCTGTTACAACCTTACATTATCATCATTATTGCTATTTGCAGTAAGGGCCCCAACTGGAAAAGATGGCAAGCTTGAAATGGAGTAATTAAAAAAGGGTTTATTTTATAAAAGTATTGTTTCCAAAGATGTTGGTATAATGTGGCAATAGTTTAGTAACCTGTTGCCAAATTGTTAACATCTCTAGGCCAGAAAGAGTAGAAGAGTGGTTACTTGAACTATTAAGGAAACTATGGAGTTGGCTGCCTTGAGAGGAATGGCAGTTGAAGGGACACAACCATCATGAGGTGATTTTTTTCAGGGAGGGGGCTGGAGGAATAAATGTCTTGACCTTATCCTCCTAACCTCCTGGGATTCTTCTTTGGGCAAACCCAACCAGAAGTTAGGGGACGCAAGAACCTGTTGATACAGTCCATGGAGATCAGCATACTGAGGCAAAAAGCATGGTAGGCAAGGGTAGAAGACTAGAACTGGAAAACGTCTAGCACAGTCCCACAGTATCATTTTTAGGCATCTGGATTCACAACACAGCTAACATTTTAGCTCCTTAATTCCTTTACCTCTTTTTCTCAACCATGTGGTCATATTGTCATATCTTGGATCTTGTCATTACTAAGAAGTCACCAACCTCTCAAGTCACTAACTCAGCCACATGGTCACACAGTCAAACCCTGGATCTTGTCATTATTAAAAAGTTACCACCCTGAGTCCCTGGCTGATTCCGTTGGTAGAGCATGTGGCTCTTGATCTTGGGATGGTGAGTTCAAGACCTATGTCGTATGTAGAACTTAACATGTAAAAGAAAAAAAAAGTCACCAGTCCCCCCACATCACTAACTCAGACATTTGCTCTGATCACAACCCACTCTTCCAGTTTGTTGGCTTAAGGATTTAAGTAATCTCATATAATTTTATTTTTTGATATCTATATTTTTAAAACTTAAAATTTAAAAATTTTTAAAACTTTAAAAAATTATAAAATGGAAACTTTACAAGAAAAAGGCCTAGGATGTAAAAGAGAAGTTATGTGTAGACTTTCCTCTATGAAAGATGAGGATTTGGGCTCCCTCTACTTTCTCTTCCATTGTATCTAACATAGTTTTGGTTAAATAAATACACATTGTGCACCACGTAGCATATGTAATGTGGTAATGTTTCTCTTTTTGTGCAACTTTTTTTTTTTTCCTCCTGGTGATAGTCCTTACCTTTTCTTTCTTTCACATCTGCTTCATTTTCTGTGTATCTGCAGTAATTCGTCCCAAATTCTATGTTAGTATGTAAATATCCTCTTAGTATGTTCAAATTGGTAATCTGTTTCCTTTTTTAGTGGAAGGAAACCTCTTCTGAGAGCTCTCTATCTCTCTCCTCCAGTCTGGCCTTGTTGTTCTCCAAGTCTGTTGCATAATTATTGTCTTGGGATCTCTTTAACACTCCTAGGGAATTCCCTTCTCTTTCTTGTGTTGGATGGATGCACTGAATCCTGGATCCCATGATCTTTTCTTGGAATACTCCCTCATTTGATGGGTAATTGAGAACCTTCACTCCTTCTTTCTTGTTGTATTTCTGTTGGTCTTTTTTTCTTGGACCACTTTTATCCTGAGATCAAGCCTCTGGATATAAATGAGGCTGCTGGTGGCAGGTGGGAGAATGAGCCAGGGATGGATCTTACCACTAAGTATGTTGACTTTAATTTAACTGGTTTTCAGTATGATATTCCTGTCCTTAGGTGAGTCTACTAAGAGTCCAGAGTCCCTCTGCGTCAGTCTTTGCAAAGTAACTCTTGAGTCTTCTGTGATGGTGGGAGGATAGTAGCCTTGCCACTGTGTTAGGGAGAAAATCTTGGTCTAACTGCTTATGCAGATTTTGAACCCACTTTGTTTTTTGTTCCACCTGTGCATCTGCCTTCAGATGTACCTGGTACTTGTAATTCCTGAGCCTGATTAGGATTTTGCAACATGAATCATTTTGCCCCTTGGCTTCCCCATTTTCATCCTGTCCTTCCTCTGAAAAATTTCAACTTTTTCAGACCTGCTAAGACAATTAACTCCTCCATTAGCTTTCTAGTTTTGTTTTGTTTATCAATCAAATGATTGATTAACAATCAATGGACAAATCCATTTTTGTCCTTGTAGCATTACCCCCACCCTCTTTAAAATAATCTGTTTACACTGATTTTAATGGATTTTTGGAAGGGACCTATGGGCAAACAGATGTGTTCAGTCAACTTAATAATGTTAAACAAATCCCTGCATTGGTTCTTGAATTTCATCAAAACCTTATTCAGTTGACTGGCTCCTACTTTTTCTTTATTAGGTCTTGTCTTTACTTCTATCTAATTTGGATTACAGGGTCTATCATTCTAGTCATTTTCTTAAATATACTATAATAGCAATTCTTCACTTCTCATTTTTGGTAAAACTTTAGCATAGTTGTAATCAACTTTTCTCCCTTTTCCTGTCAGCTCTAGGTGCTCTGCATCTCATTTTCTGAATTCTTAGGAACCTTGATCTTTTGGTTACCCTCTCACTTGCATCTTCGTTCAGACTCCCTCTTTACTGGGCCCTTCCCATCAGCATTCATACAGCTGTAATATTTCCAATAGTAAGCAAATGGTTTTGAGGGGGTGGTGGTAGAGAATGCTACCTTTGTCCAATTTTGTGATTTCTTTGATTCTTTTACTACATCTATGCTGTTACTCTTTCCCAATCTTGTCTTATTTTATTTTACTTATTTTTTTAAGATTTTATTTTATTTTTTTTTTTAAGTAATGTCCACACCCATGTTGGGGCTTGAGTTTACAACTCCAGAATCAAGAGTCGCATGTTCTACCAACCGAGCCAGCCAGGCACCCTCGCAATCTTGTCTTCAAATGAAGAAACTAACCTATCTTTTCAAACCCCAGCCTAAATTCTTTCTCCTTGAAGTCTTTTTTTTTTTTTTTAAGTTTTTTTTTTTTTTTTTAAGTTTATTTTGAGAGAGGGTGGAGCGTGTGGGGAGGCACACTGTCCACGCAGAGCCCGATGTGGGGGCTTGAACTCAGGAATCATGAGATCAGGACCTGAGCCGAAACCAAGCATTGGACACTTAACCGACTGAGTCACCAGGTGTCTCCCCACCTTTTATTTTTTTGAGGGACAGAGAACATGCACCCGCATGCATAGGGGAGGGCCAGGGGGAGAGAGAATTTTAAGCAAGGCTCTTTGCTCAGTGTGGAGCCCAACATGGAGCTTGATCTCATGACCCTGAGATCATGACCTCAACCAAAATCAACAGTCAGACACTTACCTGACTGAGCCACCCAGGTGCCCGATTTTCCTTGAAGTCTTAGTTGATTCTCTTCAACTGGAAATCATTTCTGCCTCCACTGAGCACCTAGAGCACTTTATCTAATTACATTTATAATCTGTATAATTTTCTTTACCTTTTGGAAATCTGTTTTCTTCTCCCTGCTAGACTGTAGAATTGTTTATATGATACAGTTGAAGAAATAACTTTTAACATTTATTCATTAAAAAAAATTTTTTTTAATGTTAATTTAATTTTATTTATTTATTTGAGAGAGAGAAAGAGCATTAGTTGGGGAGGGTCAGACTGAGAGGGAGACACAGAATCTGAATGAAGCAGGCTCCAGGCTCTGAACTGTCAGCACAGAGCCTGACATGGGGCTCGAACTTAAGAACCGTGAGATCTGAGCTGAGGTCAGATGCTTAACCGACTGAGCCATCCAGGTGCCCCAAATGTTTACTCATTTTTGAGAGACAGAGAGAGAGTGTGAGCAGGGGAGAGGCAGAGAGAGAAGGAAACACAGAATCTGAAGCAGGCTCCAGGCTCTGAGCTGTCAGCACAGAGCCAGATGTGGGGCTCAAACTCATGGAGTGTGAGATCATGACCTGAGCCGAAGTCGGAAGCTTAACTGACTGAGCCACTCAGGCGCCCCAGTTGAGGGAATAACTTAATGGTTATTAAGTAAGCAGTGATCAAGATGACTGACAGACAGATTCTTAAAAATGTGTGTTGAATGAATAGCTGCTTGTAGGCATCTCCAAAGGGATAGTTGGATATCTGAAATTTGTCTTTATGAATTTTGTTTATTTTTGCTGCCTCTCTACCATACCTATGGGTAATTGAAAATAAACATTATTATTCAGTGTCCTATGATGCTCTGCTTTCAGTCTTTTCATCCTTTATTTAAAAAACAAATCTTTGGGGCGCCTGGGTGGCGCAGTCGGTTAAGCGTCCGACTTCAGCCAGGTCACGATCTCGCGGTCCGTGAGTTTGAGCCCCGCGTCAGGCTCTGGGCTGATGGCTCGGAGCCTGGAGCCTGTTTCCGATTCTGTGTGTGTCCCTCTCTCTCTGCCCCTCCCCCATTCATGCTCTGTCTCTCTCTGTCCCAAAAATAAATGAACGTTGGAAAAAAAAAAAAAACCTTTCTTTGTGAGATAAATTTGTATCACCCTCATTTATTAATTGTTATTTATTTATTTCTTAAATATTTATTTGGAGAGAGAGTGTGGTCGGGACGGGAGTGGCAGAGAGAGAATCCAGAGCAGGCTCCAGGCTGTCAGTGCAGAGCCTGTTGTGGGGCTCGATCTCATGAACTGAGAGGTCATGACCTGAGCCAAAATCAAGAGTGGGACGCTCAGGGGCGCCTGGGTGGCGCAGTCGGTTGGGCGTCTGACTTCAGCCAGGTCATGATCTCGCGGTCCGTGAGTTCGAGCCCCGCGTCAGGCTCTGGGCTGATGGCTCGGAGCCTGGAGCCTGTTTCTGATTCTGTGTCTCCCTCTCTCTCTGCCCCTCACCCGTTCATGCTCTGTCTCTCTCCGTCCCCAAAATAAATAAACGTTGAAAAAAAAATTAAAAAAAAAATAAAAACTGGAAAGAGATAGTAAAGGTAACTTCTTTCCACCAAAATTTTGTTTAAAAAAAAAAAAAGAGTGGGACGCTCAACCAACTGAGCCACCCAGGTGCCCCTCCAGTGTATTTTTAAAAAGGTTATTTTGAGACAGATTTTAAAGGAAGCCTATCTTATCAGTGAACTGTTCTGAACACTTTGTTTACCTCTGGTAACCCAAATCAGTAGACAGTGTAGAAAGCAATGGAAGGAAAGACCATCTCTTTATATGGCTAATGAATGATGCTATGCATTTGTTTTAAGTTTGTAATTTAGATTGTAGACTACTTTTACAAATACAATCTGTGGGTCAGAGGTTACCTCAAAAATTTTAGTCTGGAAACTGAAAAAGAATGACAAAATCATAAAAAGCATAAGTCAAATCATGCTCTGATGGACTGTGTTGACATTGTCATGTTTGGTTTATCACATATCCTTGGGAATTTTCTTCTACATATCATATCAGGAAAGTCAGGGTTCATGGAATTTCAGTTTCAAATTTCTTAGTTTTCATTTTTGGAATTTGTTGATTGTTTAGCCTAGTTCAAAAAACCAGTGTTTTGGTTTTCCTTTTAGCAGTTGCAGTTATTGAGCTGACATCTAAAAATCTTGGGTTTTTTTTAATGCTTTTGTTCTCATCCTCCAATTAAGTGACTCTTGTAACATGCTTTTGAAAGAAAAACCTTCTAGAAAAGAGAAAATGTTCATCTACAAATTCTGTGCATCAGTTAATTCAATGAACATAGGACTACTCTCTGCCTTGCCTTGCTGGAAACTAGAAAAACATAAATGATAAAAACTAGAGACCTTTATTCCAGAGTTGACCAATCTGGCTGTGTCATCTAATAGGTAGCCATTAGCCAGATGGCTACTATGGCTACTTAAAATTAAATAAAAGTTAAAATCAGTTCCTTATTTGCCACATTCCAAGTCTTGGACCTTGCAGATATAGACATTTCATGTCTTTGGTGCACTGGAGCCTGTGAATGAGCATTTGTGATGGTATTTATGTTGGCATGGTAGTCTGTTATCTGGTGGCATTCGTCCATGTTTGGATTAGTTTAATTTTTGTCTTCCCAGGCCTTGCACTAGAGTTGGTGGTGTGATTCAGGATGTAAAATTATCAGGGCAGTGCTGTATATTCTAATTATAACACAGGTTTCTTCCAAAGCTTTCCAGATATTCCTTCAGCATTTTTTTTCACGTTGTTTGCACTGTTTATAAGGGAAATGGAAAATAGATGGTATAGATTTTTTTTTATTGTAAAATAGTCATAGCGTAAATAACCATTTTTAAGTATAAAGTTTGGTGGCATTAAGTACTTTCCTGTTGTGCAGCTGTTACCACCACCCATCTCTAGAACTTTTCATCTTCCTAGACTAAAACTCTATCTATAAACTGTAATTCTCCATTCCCTCTTAACTCCAGCCCCTGGCAACACCATTCTTTTTGTCTTCCATGAATTCGACTATTTCAGGTACCTTATATAAGTAGAATCTTACACTGTTGTACTTTTTGTGTTTTGTTTATTTCACTTCACATAATATCTTTAATGTTTGTTCTGGTTGTAGGTTGTGTCAGAGTTTCATTCCTTTTTTCAAATTGCAGTGAAATATACGTAACATAAGATCCACTGTTTAACCATTTTATTTGTTTATTAAAAAAATTTTTTTTGACATTTATTTATTTTTGAGAGAGACAGGGCATGAATGGGGGAGGAGCAGAGAGAGAGAGAGAGGGAGACACAGAATCCAAAGCAGGCTCCAGGCTCTGAGCCATCAGCCCAGAGCCCTATGCGCGGCTTGAACTCACAAGCTGTGAGATCATGACCTAAACCGAAGTCAGACGCCCAACCGACTGACCCACCCAGGCGCCCCTACCGTTTAACCATTTTAAAGTGAACAGTTCAGTGGGTTTAAGTATATTAATGTTGTGCATCCATCACCAACATCCATCTCTAGACTTTTTCCTCTTGTAAAACTGAAACTCTGGTTATTAAAGTTAACTGCCAATTTTCCCCTCCCTCCACCCCTAGCTTCTAGCAACCTGCTTTCTGTCTCTGAATTTCACTACTCTAGGTACTTCATATGAATGGAATCATACAGTATTTGAACTTTTGTGACTGACTTATTCACTTAGCATAGTCTCCTCAGGGTTCATCCGTGGTGTATCATGTGTCAGAATTTCATCCTCTTTTAAGTTTGTATAATAATGTATCATCCTCTTTTAAGACTGTATAATAACGTATGTACCACATTTTGTTTATCCACTTATCTATCCATGAAAACTGGGTTGCTTCCACCTTTTGGCTATTGCGAGTGAGTTTGTTTGTTTGTTTGTTTGTTTGTTTTTGAGGAACTGCCATACTGTTTTCCAGATTTTATAGAATTTTAAGCTCTGTTGAATTTATAAGCATTTAATTCATAGGAAGTTGAGATTGCCCAGATTATCACTCCTGTATTTTTCTAGCTTGCACTCAGGTACTGAAATACTACCAGAGTGTTTTACTGCTGTACAAGTGAAGTCTCAGAAGCTTTATTTGTCTTTAATTGGAAATTCATAGTGTGGCTAAAGGGGATAATTTTGTAGTATTTGACGTGCAGAACTCCTTAAAAATACTGACTTAGGGGCACCTGGGTGGCTCAGTCAAGCGTCGGACTTCGGCTCAGGTCATGATCTTGAGGTTTGTGGGTTTGAGCCCCGCGCCTCGTCAGGCTCTGTGCTGACAAGTCAGAGCCTGGAGCCTGCTTCAGATTCTGTGTCTCCCTTCTCTTTCTGCCCCTCCCTCACTCGTGCTCTCTCTCTCAAAAATAAATAAACATAAAAAAAGAGAAAAGTCACTTAAAAATAGTGACTTAATTTTCCTTTCTTGTAGAGTTTCTAAAATGACAATATTATGAAACATATATTATTTTCCTTTGGTGAGAAATTTTCTGTTAATGGAGTTTACATTGTTTTTTTACCTATTTTTTTTCCTCAAGCCCATAGCCCATTTCTTTTCAGTTTTTCCTCTGTGTTCATTGTTTCCTTGTATTTTGTCTCAGCCATAGTATAATCCTATTTAAGTAGCCCCCAAACAGAAGAATATACTTGGAATGAGACCTGAAAATATACATGTTTTTTATATAAGGATTCAGAGTTTTTTTAACACTCCAGTGCATTTTTTTTAAACAGTACTTTAAGCTAGACATTTCATATTCCTGTAAGTTTGAAAAAGTTGAATCTTAAGCACGTTGTTAACATATGCTTAATATGTCTGATGATATTCTCATTCTTCTGGTTTAGATGAGTTGTTATAAAACTTGTTCAGATGGGCAGCAATAGGGACCAGCGATTAAAGGAAATACACTTTTTCTATTTTTGGCTTTCAGGAAGTACTGACATCGGCTTTGCTTCAAATGGTTTCAAGCTTGGCATTTTCTACTTTTAATGTAGGGCTGCCTGGTATAATTAGTAAGGCCCACAGCAAGGTGATTACCAATGCATACTTCGGTCACTCCCAACCCAAGGTGATTTTATGGATCCAGATTTATCTTTTTTCAGGACCCTTGAGGTTAAATTTCACATACATAGGTTATTAAGGATTTTAAAGTTGGATAGGGATTTTTTACTCTTGTCATGAAAACATCTCGGCAAGATTTCTCAGTACCATATTATACATGACTGACAGCCACAGTAGCACAAATTTGAGCCAAGTTTCATTTGGCAGAGTTTATTACGACTGAGGATTGTTTGAAAATGCTTGTCCCAGAAACACGGGGATATCATCCGAAATGGAGGAGACCACAGGGTGCAGTCTTGTCATTTGATCTTACGGATTCCTTTCATTGAAATCAAGATGGAACAGTGCATATGGGTGCTAGTCTAAAAGCTGACTTAAAAGTGGGTATTTCTTACGGAATTTGAATAGCTTATGTTTTTGTTTGTTTGTTTTTGTTGTTTTTTGCTTATGATCTTTTAAAGAATTATTTTTAGCTTGGAATCTCTTCCCTCCCATAAGAGAAATAATATCTCTCTTTTAATTATTTACTCAGTCATTACAGAGATGGCTGTCAAAATGTAAGTTGGCTGAATTTGTCTCTAAATGAGCCTTTTTGCTTCTAGAAAAGTTATTTATGGACACAAGAGTATTCTGTGGGTCTGGGAGCTTGCTAGGGGCTTTATATGACTATTTTTCATTTACACTCCTTTTGGAGCTGGGGGTTGTGTACTCATCACTGCTGTGATGAAGGTATTAGCTAAGTTCATTTCATCACGGGTTTTACATTTCAGGCCGTCTTACAAAACAAGTTATTTTGAAAAATATAATTTTTAGGTAGTAATCTTTTTAGCCCATAGTTTGTGTTTTTCATAATACCCCCTTCAAACCATATTCTTTCCCTGCTGTCTTAGAAAACCATCAGAAGGTATCTTGTGACAGACCCAGCAGTTTGTCCTAAATTTGTAAAATTCTCATAAAAGATTAGGTACAAAAACTTAAGATAGTTGACCAAGTTAAAAAGTTATTTTCTCTGTTTCAGGTAAATTAGACTTATTCTTTTTTTTACCTGTCTCATGAGAATGATTTTTTTTTCTTGATCTGGGAAATTCTGGTTTTCTAGCTCTATGCCACATTGCTATAGGACATGTGCCTAAAATGTGTTCTTTGATAGGTTTTTTTGTTTTTGTTTTGTTCTTTTCACTCTACTCTTAGTCTCCCCCTCCCTCACTATACTGTAAATCTTTAAAAGTCTTTATTTAATAAATATATTATTCACTAATTGAAATGCTTAAAAAAGTACAGCAACCTGACACTTTTATGTTACTTTTCAAATTTCACTGAAATATTTGTATTTACAGAATTTCATTTTCCATTTGCCAGGGCTCTTCTGTCCTCAGTGAAGTATTTTAAGTAATTCTGCTTAATTTGAGGAGTTTTTTTGTAGGATTAACTAGCAGCTCTAATCCACTTCTAATTCTTGGCAGCTAAGGAATCCTTAGGCTTCCATCTGGGTGTGTGCTTGCATTGTTGACCGCCCGCCAGCTCAGTGGTTTAGGTGGATTCTCGGCAGTTTTAGAACTGTTGGTATAGAAGTGAGTCTTGGAGCAACAGAGCATCATTAAAGAAAGGAAAGGGCAAGTACTATTAGGATCTGCTGTGAAGCGTAATGAAAGACTTAGAGTATGTTAGTGAAAGGATTGCTGGGCCATAGCCTGCTTCATTCATATTCATCACATAGTCATGGAAATATCTTTGAAAAGACTGATACACAGGCCTGTTCTGCTACTGCTATGTGAAATGGAAGATTGGAATTAGATGCTTAAATGGAAAATGTTCTCTTGTTGCAGCCTCTTTGAAATGTGCTGCTGGTGGGAGCTGCAGCTTCCTCCTGCTGACTCTGAGCCCCAGGCTTCGGTTGAGATGGTCCTTTCAGAAATGTGGAGCTTAGTCCAAGCCTGGATTTCAGTGGGTAGCACCTGGCATCTGTGGCTAGAAAGTCCCATGAAGTGTAAGTGCTTTATTCTCTCCTTGTCAAGAATCCCTTTTCTTTCCTTCCTTCCTTCCTTCTCTTCCTTCTTCAGCCTTAGCAGAGGGGAAGTACAACGAGCAGTGCACTATAGTGTCTAGGATATCAGGATTTAGATGCATTTTCTTTATGATTCAGTGACCAAAACAAGATTACTTGTTTGGGGATGCCAACAATGCTGAAACTCCTAGAATTCAAAAGAAAGTGATAAATTATGACCCCTTAATCTATAGTACTGACAGTATCATCCCAGGTAATTTTTCATTGACAGTTTACTTAGTAGCCATGATATTTAAGTTTGCCAGGTTTCTTTAGAGGTCACTCTTGTATTTTATTCTTATTCCAAAAGACAAATAGTTGAAAAGAGAGGCACATTTGACCAGTGGGTGAAGCAGCTTGACGATAAGAGTGGTTGAAATGAGAAGACAGCTCTTTTGCTTTGGTTCTACCAGATGTATTTGCACAAAGAGCAATTTGGGAATTTTTTGAAGACCAGTTTCTCATAGAAGTGTCCTAGGAAATTCATATAGCTGCCATCTATATTTTAGTTAAAACACAAAAAAAAACCCCAAGATAATTACATAATGAGCATGAAAAGATATAAGTTTTATATTTGATTTAGTTGCTTTAATACTGTTCTCTTTTTTCCTATTTCAGAAATACTGGTAATATTTTAAAGTACACTTATTCCAGAAGACTCCCATTTTAGGGAGATTTTAAGGTTCTCTTCACTGATGTTTTTCTGAAAATTCTAAATCTTCAGATTTTAGCTAGGAAATTATTGACCTTCTTTTCATTGTTAAAACAAAATATATGTTTAAAACAAAACAAAACCAAGGCTCCATCTGGGAAAGGCAAGTGAAGTTCTACAAGTGAAGATTCTGAATGAAAAACATCTCATCCTCTCAGGGTCTTTGTTTTCTTTATCTGTAAAGAACTGATTTGCTTGTTCTCTGTTGCTCTTTCTTTCTAAACATTTTGGATTCTGTTCTTAGAGCTGACTGCCAATCCAGTAAGTATCTAGCTACCTAGTAAAAGGATGGGCTTTTTCATTTGGGAAAACAAAGAGGTGTTAAGGACTTAGGAGATGATGGTGTTGTGTCATTTCACTTTATATTTAAAAATTTAATACATACTTTATTTAAAGTACCTCTTAGGGCCAGAGGACTCTGAGAGATGTAGATACAGTTAAGGTCTTTCTTTACCTTTGAAGAGCTTACAGCCTATTAGAAAAGATGAACGGTGGCCTAAGTAATTACAGTACAAAGTTCTACAGTTGAGCTGTTACAGAGCCAATGTAAATGGATTTCTGCCTCCAGTGTTTTTTCCTTATCTCTGTGTTTCAGGAGTTTGAATGTGATGTGTTCAGTATTTATTTGTGTGGGGGAACAGGGGACGGGAATGTTCTCTGTTGCCCCAGCGTACCATAGTCTTAGACAGTTGCAGTGCTGCCCTTTTCAGTGGTGGGTTGTCTCAGTGATCCTGGCCTCACCTGTGGAAGTCTGTCTCTGCCTTGCATCTGGCAGGTCTTGTGCAGGATACATTTTTTTGCCCCTCCCTCAGTCGTAGGAGACCTCCACGGTTCTGCATCAGGGATGGGTCTTAGCCTGTGCCCTGAGGGTGACAGGATTTGCTGTCCCCACGGAGTCTGAGGTTTATTCAGTAGGGGAGGGGGAGGGTCTGTCTAGTCAGCTTTTTGTGCCTTTTCTGCGGCTAAGGCTGTTCCTGTCCAAGATCATCCTGCCAAAGGAGTTCTCACCGGTCTTTTGCCCTACTGCCCAGTCTGTTCTGAGTTTCTGGGAGAGGTCTGTGCAGAGGAGCCTGTAGGTGGTTGTGACCCTTGTGCCTGTGAGCCCTAGGGATTTCGTATGTTCACATTAGCCCACACTCAGCATTCATCAATTTGTTCATAATTTTAGCAGAATTTTTATTACTTGGTTATCTGGTGCCCTGAGTGTTTTCCTCATATGTTCTGCCACAGATGATTCAGTGCTTGCCTCCTGTCTCCTTGGAGAGGTCTGTCTTTAGATTTCAGTCTACTTGGTTGCCTTGGGATCTCAGCTTTCTGATGCATTTTAAGAAAAGTTATTTTGTAGTTTATTTGCTTTCGTTTATTGTTAATGCAAAAGCAGTGTTCTCTCTGACTTTCTACTTCTTACATGGGTATAGAACTCCTCTCCGGTATTTGTATTCATATGTTTTATTTATTTTTTTTTTTAATTTTTTTTTTCAACGTTTATTTATTTTTGGGACAGAGAGAGACAGAGCATGAACGGGGGAGGGGCAGAAAGAGAGGGAGACACAGAATCGGAAACAGGCTCCAGGCTCTGAGCCATCAGCCCAGAGCCTGACGCGGGGCTCGAACTCACGGACCGTGAGATCGTGACCTGGCTGAAGTCGGACGCTTAACCGACTGCGCCACCCAGGCGCCCCTCATATGTTTTAAACCTCACAAGATGATATGCTTTATATAGTCAGTGTCCATAAAGATTTACTCTCCTACTTAACCTTTCCCCTTACTTTTCATTTCTTCTATTTCCATGTTTACATCCAGAATTATTTTCCTATTCCATGAAGAACACCCTTTAGTATTTTCTTCTTTTTGGGTCTTTTGGTTATAAACTGTCTTCTTCTCCTTTATTTTTTTAAAAAAATTAATTTATTTTAGTTATTTATTAAGTAAGAAAGGAAGCAAGCAAATAAGCGATTAAGCAGTAGGCCCAACATCAGGCTTAAATTCACAACCTGGAGATCAAGAATCACATGCTTTACCAACTGAGTCAGTCAGGCTCCCCTTTTATCTTAATTTTGTTGCATTTTGGAGTTTTTTGCTGGGTACAGAATAACTGATGGGTGGTTATTTTCTTTCAGTACTTTGAAGATACTTGGTTCCCATTGTTCATGTTGATAAGTCAGTTATCAGTCTAATTGTTCTTTTAAAGGTAATACATCTTTTTTTCTGCCCTTTAGATTTTCCTCTTTGGCTTTTTAGGAGTGTTAAGATGTGCATAGGTCTGGTTTTTCTGTCATTAGGGTTTATAGAGCTTCTTAAGTCTGTGGGTTGGTGTCTCTGTCACTTTGGAAATTTCTTAGCCATTATCTTTAGTACTTCTGCCCCATTTTTTCTTTTCCTTCTAGGATTTCAATTACATGTATGTTAAACTTTTTCACTGTGTCCCACATGTCACTCGGATTCTTCCCATTTTTTACTGTTCATCTTTTTTGACTTTGTGCTTCCGTCTCGTTATTTTCTCTTGATCTATTTCTAGCATAGTAATCTTTTCTTCAGTTCTCTGATTGCTATTTTAACCCTTCCATTTGGTTTTTAGTTTTGGTTACTGTATTTTTCAGTTTTAGAATTTCTTTTTTTTTTTTTTTATGTTTATTTATTTTTGAGAGAGAGAGAGCAGGGGAGGGGCAGAGAGAGAGGGAGACACAGAATCCAAAGCAGCTCCAGGCTCTCAGCCATCAGCACAGAGCCCTACCTGGAGCTCAAACTCATAAACCGTGAGATCATGACCTGAGCCGAAGTTGGAAGCTTAACTGACTGAGCCACCTAGGCTCCCCTATTTGATTATTTTTTATAGATTTCATTTCTTAATGGAAATTTTCCAATTTGGCTTCTAATTCCTTGAGTATATTAATTAGCTACTTAATTTTTTTCAAACGATTTATTTTTAATTTTTTAAATGGTTTTTTAATTTTGAGAGAGAGAGAGAGAGAGTGAGATCTGGGGAGGGGTAGAGAGAGAGCAAGACACAGAAGCAGGCTCCAGGCTCTGAGCTGTCAGCTGAGAGCACAGAGCCCGGGGTGGGACTCAAACTTGTGAACTATGAGATTATAACCTGAGTTGAACTCAAACACTTAACTGACTGAGCCACCCAGGCATCCCCCCAAACTATTTATTTTGACAAGTTCATAACTTGAAAGAATTGTACAGTGAACACGGATAAACCCTTTTCCTCAATTTGACAGTGCTCCATTTGCTTCTCTCTGTCCTTCTGTGTATGTATCTTTTTAATCTTTCATAAGTAAATTGAAGACCTTATAATGCCGTTCCCCTAAACAGTGACATTTATCTTGTCAGAACAAGGTCATTTTTCTAAACTAAACTAAAACCATTGTTACGCTCTAGAAATTTAACTTTGATATAATGGTATTATCTAATACATAGTCTATATTAAAATTTCCCAGTTGCTTTTAAAGTGTTTCTTTTTCTTTCTTTTTTTTAATTTTATTTTTTTATTTTTTAAAGTTTATATCCAGATTAGTTAACATATATTGCAACAATGATTTTAGGAATAGATTCCTTAGTTCCCCTTACCCATTTAGTCCATCCCCCTTCCCACAACTCCTCCAGTAACCCTCAGTTCTCCATATTTATGAGTCTCTTCTGTTTTGTCCCTCTCCCTGTTTTTATATTATTTTTGTTTCCCTTCCCTTATGTTCATCTGTTTTGTCTCTTAAAGTCCTCATATGAGTCAAGTCATATGATTTTTGTCTTTCTCTGACTAATTTCACTTAGCATAATACCCTCCAATTCCATCCACATAGTTGCAAATGGCAAGATTTTGTCCTTTTTGATTGCCGAGTAATACTCCATTGTATATATACACCACATCTTTATCCATTCATCCATCGATGGACATTTGGGCTCTTTCCATACTTTGGCTACTGTTGATAGTGCTGCTGTAAACATGGAGGTACATGTGTCCCTTCGAAACAGCACACCTGTATCCCTTGGATAAATGCCTAGTAGTGCAATTGCTGGGTCGTAGGGTAGTTCTAAAGTGTTTATTTTTCTAATCTAGGATTCATTCAAGGAAGATGCATTGCTTGTAGTTGGTCTTTTTAGTTCTTTGGGGTATTTTTGTTTGTCTTATGATAATGGCATTAAAAAACCAATCCAGGCTCATTTTGTCTTTGGTTTTAATGTGCCCTGCTATTTGGATTTGTGTCATCATTTTCTCATGGTTGCATTCAGGTGAAACAATTTTTGGAGGAATACTACATGGATGATAATTTATTGTTTTCAGTGAATCACATCAGGAGTAGCATAAAATCTGTTTGTTCCATTATTGGTGATATTAAATTTTACCACTTCGTTTAAGGCATCCTAGTTGTTTTAGTCCATCTAGATATGTTATTTTCTATTGTCTGTTTCTTTTTCTTTTGTTGTTATTACTAGTTTTGCTTTTATTTGATAGTGGATATATTGTTTATGAAAAGTTTAACAGATCATAAATGATGTTTTCCACTTGACATGAGTTCTTTTGCTTCTGGTGGATCTTTATAGTAGGGCCAAATCCCTTTAAGAAGAGATTGAGCAGATTCTAAACTGTGTTTGTTTGTTTGTTTGTTTGTTTCTTTCAGTGGGTAACAAAATTTACCATTTTAACTATTTATTTATTTTTTCCTTTGTACACAAACTGCATTCTATATTTCTGTATAATTTCCACAAGTTGAGTGAGTTCTCATCTCACATTTTTTTTAATGGTGCATACAGGTTGTTTTTTTTAATTTAATTTATTTTTAAAATTTACATCCAAGTTAGCATATAGGGCAACAGTGATTTCAGGAGTAGATTCCTTAGTGCCCCTTACCCATTTAGCCCATCCCCCCTCCCACAACACCTCCCGTAACCCTCAGTTTGTTCTCCATATTTATGAGTCTCTTCTGTTTTGTCTCCCTCCCTGTTTTTATATTATTTTTACTTCCCTTCCCTTATGTTCATCTATTTTGTATCTTAAAGTCCTCATATGAGTGAAGTCATATGATATTTGTCTTTCTCTAATTTCACTTAGCACCATTTTAACTTCTAAAGTACACATTCAGCGGCATTAAATACATTCACATCAACGTGTTACCATCACCACAATCCATCTCCAGAACTTTTCATCTTCTTCAACTGAAACTGTACTGAAAAAAACAGTAACTCTCATTATCTTCTCCTTTCAATGCCTGGCAATCAAAATTCTAACTTTGTCTATGAATTTGACTACTCTAGGTACTTCATATAAGTGGAATCTTACAATATTGGTCCTTTTGTGTCTGTAGCTTTTAATGGTACTTCCTTTTTAAGGCTGAATAATAATCCATTGTATATATATGCCACATTTGTTCATCTGTTCATCTGTCAGTTAGCATTTGAGTTTTCAATGTTGGCTATTTTGAAATATGCTGCTATGGGATGCCTGAGTGGCTCAGTCTGTTGACCCTCCGACTTTGGCTCAGGTCGTGATCTCGTGGTTTGTGAGTTTGAGCCCCACGTCGGGCTTGCTGCAATCAGCCTGTCAGTGCAGAGCCCGCTTTGGATCATTTGTCCCTCTCTCTCTCTGCCCCTCCCTCACTTTCTGTCTCAAAAAATAAATTGAAATATGCTACTATGAACATTGGTGTGTTAATATCTGAGTCCCTACTTCCCATTGTTTGGGGCATATACTCAGAAGCAGAATTGCTGGATCATATGGTAATTTTAAGTTTTTGAGGAACCGCCATGCTGTTTTCCATAGTGGCTGTACTATTTTAAATTCTCACCAGCAACGCACAGTTTGCCAGTTTCTCCACATCCAATACCATTTTGTTTTCTTGATAGTAGCTATCCTAATGAGAATGAAGTATCTCATTGTGGTTTTGATTTACATTTCCCTAATGAATAGTGATGTTGAACATTTTTTTATGTGGTTATTGGTCATTTGTGTGTCTTTTTGGAGAAGTGTCTATTCAGGCCTTTGCCTATTTTTTAATTGGGTTGTTTGAGGGTTTTTGTTGTAGGGATTCTTTATATATTCTGGATACGAACGTCTTATGAAATTTATCATTTGCATATATTTTCTCCCACATTTGTGTGGCCTTTTCATATTTATCCTGTCTTTTGATAATAAGTAGAAATTTTAAATTTTGATATAGTCCAGTTTATCTTTTACTTTTGCTGTATGTGCTTTTGATCTGAGAATCATTGCCAAATCCAATATTCATGAAGCTTTTCCCCTGTGTTTTCTTGTAAGAGTTTTATAGTTTTATAAAAATATTTAGTTTGTGATCCTTTTGGGGTTAGTTTTTGTATATGATGTAAAATAAGGGTCCTGTTGTCCTTGTTGAAAATCATTTGACCAGATATGCAAGGATTTATTTTTGGGTTCTCTATTCTATTCTGTTGGTCTTGTGTCTGTCATATGCCAGTACTACACTTTTTTTTTTTTTAATGTTTGCTTATTTTGAGAGAGCACGCAAGCAGGGGAGGGGCAGAGAGAGGGAGAGAGTGTCCCAAGCAGCCTCCACAATGTCAGTGCAGAGCCCAGTGCGGGGCTCAGACCCACAAACCGTGAGATCACGCCTGAGCTGAAACCAAGAGTCAGATGCTCAACCTCCAAGAGTCAGATGCTCAACCAACTGAGCCACCTAGGTGCCCCCAATACCATACTTTTTTTAATTGTGGCCAAAAACACATAACATGAATTTACCCTCCCAGCAGTTTCCAGGTATGTGGTATAATATTGTCAACCACATATACATTGTTGTGTAATAGATCCCTTGAGCCCCACTCCCATTCTGCCTGACTGAAATTCTAGACATACTGAAAAATACCCCACCTCACCCTCCTTCTGGCCCTAATTTTGACTGCTTTAGATACCTCATATAAGTGGAATAATGCAGCATTTGCCTTTTTGTGACTTGTTTAACATAATGTCCTCAAGGTTTATTCATGTTCTAGCATGTAATGGTACTTCCTTATTTTTTTAAGACTGAATAATATGTCATTGCTAAGTATACACCACATTTTATTTATCCATTCATCTGTCAATTAACATTTGAGTTGTTTTCAACTTTTGGCTATTGTGAACAATGCTGCAGGGTACATGGGTGTGTAAATATCTTTCTAAGATATATATCCAGAAGTGGAGTGTTGGATCATATAGTAATTCCATTTTTAATTTTTGAGTAACCTCCATATTGTTTTCCATAGCATCTGTGCTGTTTTATTTACATTTACTGTTTTATAACAGTGCACAAAGAGTTCTAGTATCTCCACATCTTCACCAACACTTATTTTCTGTTTTTTTTTTTTTTTCTTTTGATAGTGGCCATTTAACAGGTGTGAAGTGATATCTAATTGTAGTTTGGATTTACATTTCCCTGATTACTAGTGATGTTGAGCATCTTTTCATGTGTTTGCTGGTCATTTTTATATTGTCTTTAAAGAAATGCCTTTTCAAGTCCATTTTATTTTATTTTATTTTATTTTTTTAATTTTTTTTTTTCAACGTTTATTTATTTTTGGGACAGAGAGAGACAGAGCATGAACGGGGGAGGGGCAGAGAGAGAGGGAGACACAGAATCGGAAACAGGCTCCAGGCTCTGAGCCATCAGCCCAGAGCCCGACGCGGGGCTCGAACTCACGGACCGCGAGATCGTGACCTGGCTGAAGTCGGACGCTTAACCGACTGCGCCACCCAGGCGCCCCTCAAGTCCATTTTAAAATTGGGTTATTTGGTTTATTTGTTTGGAGTTGTAGAAGTTCTTTATATATTCCTGACATTAACCCTTTATCAGATACATGATTTGCAAATAGTCTCTCCCATTCCATAGGTTGCTTTTTCACTTTGTTGATTATTTCTTTTGCTATGCACAAGCTTCAAAGTGTGATATAGTCTCTTTTGTCTATTTTTACTTTTGTTTCCTTTGCTTTTAGTGTTATATCCGTGAAATCCTCATCAAAATAATTGTCATGAAGTTTTCCCCCTTATGTTTTCTTTGGGGAGTTACAGTTTTCAGGTCTTATATTTAGGTCTTAATTTAATGTATTTTGAGTTAATTTTGTACATGGGTCCACCTTCTTCCTTTTGCATATGGATGTCTACTTTTCCCAACTCTGCTTGTTGAAGAGATTCTCCTTTCCCCACTGTGCAGTTTTGGCACCCTTGTCGAAGATAATTTGACTATATTTGTGGGGGGTTATTTCTAGGCTCTTTGTTTATTTCATTGGTTTATCTGTGTCTTTATGCCAGGACCATACTGTTTTGAGTATTCTGGTTTTATAATAACTTTTGAAATTGAGAAATGTGAGACCTCCAACTTTGTTCTTTTTCAAGACTGTTTGGGCCCTCTGGGGGTCCTTCGAGATTCCATGTAGATTTTCTGATGGATTTTTCATTTCTGCTAAAAAACATAATTGGGATTTTGATAGGGATTACATTGAATCTGTAGATGGCTTTGGATAGTATTAACAATAATAGTAAGTCTTCCAGTCCTTGCACACAGGATGTCTTTCCATTTATTGATGATGTCTTTAATTTCTTTCAGCAGTGTTTTGTAGTTTTCAATGTACAAAACAAGTCTCTTTGCCTTCTTTCTCCATTCCTGAGTATTCAGTTCTTTTCAATGCTATTGTAAATGCAATTTTCTTAATTTCCTTTTCAACTTGTTCATTGTTAATGTATAAAAACTGATTTTGGGGTGTTGATTTTGTAGTTTCCAACTTTGCTGACTTCATTTATTAGTTCTAACAGGTTTTTGAGGAAGCTTCAGGGTTTTCTACGTAGAAGATCATGCCATCTGTGAGTAACCATCATTTTACCCCATCCTGCCTAATTTGAATACCTTTTATTTCTTTTTCTTGCTTAATTGCTTTGGCTGGAACTTCCAACACAATGCTGTGTTGAATTTACGTGGCAAAAGTGGGGATCCTTGTCTTGTTTCTGGTCTAAGAGTTTTGAAAAGCTGTCAGTGACCATTGAGTAAGATGTTCATTGTGGGTTTTTCATATATGGTTCTTTTCTATGTTGAGATAGTTTCCTTCTTTTCCTAGTTTGTTGAGTGTTAAGTTTTGACAGATGCTTTTTCTGCATCAATTGAGATGTTTATGTCTTTTTCTCCTTCATTCTTTGATTTTTGTATGTTGAACCACCTTGCATTCCTTGAATAAATCCCACTTGGTCGTGGTGGATAATCCTTTAATGTACTGTTGAATTTGGTTTGTTAGCATATTCCTGAGGTTTTTTGCATGAATATTTGTAAGGGATATTGGTCTGTAGTTTTTGTTGTTGTTGTTTTTTTAATGTTTATTTTTGAGAGACAGAGACTGTGCAAGTGGGAGAGGGGCAGAGAGAGAAAGGAATAGAGCTTCTGAAGTGGGCTCTGTGCTGACAGCAGACAGCCCAGCGTGAGACTCGAACTCACAAACCATAGAGATCATGTCATGAGCCAAAGTTGGACATTTAAGCGATTGAGCCGCCCAGGTGCCCAGTCTAGTTTTCTTGTAATATCTTTGGCTTTAGTATCAGAGTAGTGCTCTCTTCATAGAATAAATTAGGAAGTATTTCCTCTTCTCTTCAGTATTTTGGAAGAGTTTGAGAAAAGTTGATTTTCCTTAAATGTTTGGTAGAATATACCAGTAAAGCCATCTGGCCCTGGGCTTTTCTTTATTGGAAGATTTTTTTTTTTATTGGAAGATTTTTGATGACTGATTCAATCTTTTTATTATAGTAATATAGTCTATTTAGATTTTCTATTCCTTCTGGATTCAGTCTTGGTACATTGTATGTTTCTGGCAGTTTATCCATTTCATCTAGACTATCCAGTTTGTTGGTATATAGTTGTTCATAGTAACCCTTAAAATCTTAAAAAAAATTTTTTTTTAATGTTTATTTTTGAGAGAGAGAGAGAGAGCACGCGAGCATGGGGGAGACAGAGACAGAATCCGAAACAGGCTCTAGGCTCCAAGCTGTCATCATAGAACCCGATGCGGGACTTGCACCCATGAACCTTGAGATCTTGACCTGAGCCGGAGTCAGACGGTTAAGCTACTGAGCCACCCAGGCACCCCTCTTAAAATCTTTTTTTAATTTCTGTAAAATTGGTGGTAATGTCCCCATTTTAATTTTATTTCTTTTTTCTTAGTTAACATAGATAAAGGTTTGTCCATTTTTTGGATCTTTTCAGAGAATCAAATCTTTGTTTTTCTATTCTCTATTTTGTTTATCTTTGCTCCAACTTTTATTCTTCCAATATTTATTTTTTGCTAGCTTTGGGCTAAGTATGTTCTTTTTCTAGTTCCTTAAGGTATAAGGTTAGGTTGTCGATCTGAGATATTTTTTCTTTTCTAACATAAATGTGTGTAACTATAAATTTTCCTCTTGGGGCTGTTGTTGCTGCATCTCAAAAATTTTGAGGGGCGCCTGGGTGGCTCAGTCGGTTGAGCGGCCGACTTCGGCTCAGGTCATGATCTTGTGGTCCGTGAGTTTGAGCCTCGCGTCGGGCTCTGTGCTGACAGCTAGGAGCCTGGAGCCTGTTTCAGATTCTGTGTCTCCCTCTCTCTGACCCTCCCCTGTTCATGCTCTGTCTCTCTCTGTCTCAAAAATAAATAAACGTTAAAAAAAAAAATTAATAAAAAAAAAAATTTTGGTATGTTGTGTTTCCAGTTTCTTTTAGGATATTTTCAATTTCCCTTCTTGTCCCATTGGTTGTTTTTAGTATGTGTTACTTTTGGGCCATGTGGCTGGCTCAGTCAGAAGAGCATGCTATTCTTGATCTTGGGTTCGTGAGATATTGGGTGTAGAGGTTACTTTTAAAAAAAGTCTAAAAAAGATGCTTGAAAAATAAATCTTTGCACTCCTACCCCCAAGTTTAACAGTCCACAAGGAAGTAGTGTTTTGTTTTGTTTTGACTTTTGATTCTGCCCTTCCTTTTGAGATCTCTATGTTTGTTTTATTTATTTTGAGAGAGAGAACGAGTAGAAGAGGGGCAGAGAGAGAGGGAGTGAGAGAATCTCTAGCAGGCTCTGCGCCAACACCACGGAGCCTGATGTGGGGCTCAAACCCATGAACTGTGAGATCATGACGTGAGCTGAAACCAAGAGTCAGATGCCTAACCAACTGTGCCACCCAGGCTCCCCAAGATCTCTACTTTTAAAGAGGTAGAAAGATGTAAGTTAGAAATATAGATAACCCAGAATGATACGATTGGATGTTTTACTGGTTTCTGCCATTCAGATTAAAGCACAGTGTGGCATTCATTGTACAATTAATGAACTTTTCCTTTTTTTGTAATTTTTTTTTTAATGTTTATTTTTGAGAGAGACAGAGCATGAGTGGGGGAGGGGCAGAGAGAGGGAGAGACACAGGATCTGAAGCAGGTTCCAGGCCCTGAGCTGTCAGCACTGAACCTAATGTGGGGCTCGAACTCATGAACCTCGAGATCATGAGCTGAGCTGAAGTCGGATGCTTACCCCAGTAATGAACTTTTACATTGAAGTTTTTAGTTTGTTTTGTCGCTCCAGTTTGGTTTTTAAACACAGATACAGAAAACAGCATGGGACAAATGTATAACCTGGTAAATTACTGAATGTGGGTATCCATATAGTTACCACCCAAGTCAAGAAATAGAACTCTACTGGCCATTCCAGAAGTTTTCCTTGTGCTTTGTTTGACATAACTGCTTCCTTCTCCCTAAAGGTAACCGCTGTCCTTTGATAGTAATTCTTTCTTTGTATTTCTTTATAGTTTTTAGTCTTGCTGTGTTGTTGTTGTTTTTTAAGTTTATTTTTTATTTATTTTTATGAGCGAGTGTGCGGGGAATCACAAGCAGGCTCTGTATTGTCAGCGTGGAGCCTGATGGGGGGGCTCGAACCCATGAAGCATGAGATGGTGACCTGAGCTGAAATCAAGAGTCCAACAATCAACTGACTGAGCTGCCCATGCACCCCTGTTGTTGTTTTAATTTTTTTTTTTTAAGTTTTTAACGTTTATTTTTGAGAGACAGAGAGATAGAGCATGAGTTGGGAAGGAGCAGAAAGAGAGGGAGACCCAGAATCTGAAGCAGGCTCCAGGATCTGAGCTGTTAGCACAGAGCCTGACGTGGGGCTCGAACTCACGGACCATGAGATCATGACCCGAACTGAACTCAGACACTTAACCTACTGAACCACCCAGGTGCCCCTTAATATTTATTTTTGAGAGAGAGTGTGTGTGCATGCATGAGCTGGGGAGGAGCACAGAGAGGGAGACAGAGGATCCAAAGCAGGCTCTGTGCTGTTAGCACAGAACTCTATGCTGGGCTTGAACTCAAGAACCATGAGATCATGACCAGAGCCGAAGTCAAATGGTTAATCAACTTAGCCACCCAGGAGCCCCTTGCTGCTGTTTTTAAGAATATGTGTTTTGAGTGTCTTTTAATCTGTAGGTTCTCTTTTTTAAATTTTTTTTTTCAATGTTTATTTTTTTGGGGACAGAGAGAGACAGAGCATGAACGGGGGAGGGGCAGAGAGAGAGGGAGACACAGAATCGGAAACAGGCTCCAGGCTCTGAGCCATCAGCCCAGAGCCTGACGCGGGGCTCGAACTCACGGACCGCGAGATCGTGACCTGGCTGAAGTCGGACGCTTAACCGACTGCGCCACCCAGGCACCCCTGTAGGTTCTCTTTATATATAGATTATTTAACTGTTGAAGAATTTGGGCCATTTGACCTGTTGAATTTCCTAAGTGTGGATTTTGCCAGTTGTATACTTATGAGTCCGTTCTAGTCTCCTCTGTATTTCCTGCAAATTGCCAGGGGATCCAGAGACTTGGGGACATACAGATTTGATCCTCTTGTCATTCTGGTATCCTCTTTTATCAAGATGCACATAATATTTGGTGGTTTGTTCTTGTGATCTGTGAAGCAAATTACCCTAAAACTTACTGACTTAAAACAAAAATCCTTTTATTGTATCTCTTAATTTTGTAGGTCACAAATTCTAGCAGGGCTCTGTAGATGATAATTCTGTTCCATGAAGTTTGGTGGATGGGCTGGTCTGGAGGTTCTAAGAGGACTCTGTTTACATGCCTGACACTCTGGTAGAAATGGCTGGAAGGCTGGACTTAGCTGGGCTCCTCTTGTTTACATGTAGTTTTAGGTGTCTTTACATTGTCTCTCCAGCAGAGTAGTCCGAGTTCTTACATAGTAATTGTCCAAGAATTTGTGGACATGTATTAAGACCAATAAATATTTTGGGGAGATGCTTTGATATACCCTGTTTCTTTTTAAAGTGCACTGATTTTATCCCCCATCCATGAATCTTGCTGTAGCAATTATTACTGTGGTATTGAAATAGTGATTGTCTATTTTTCTCATTCCTTCTTACATTTATTAACTAAGCATTCTTCTGTAAAAAAAAAAGATGTCTTACATCTTACAGATAACTTCTCTGCAGTTATTTATTTGATCATTATTCACATCATTGTGGACTCATGGGTATTTGCTTTGTTTTTGAGTTACAACCCAACACTATCGTAATAATCTACTTTCTTACTCTAGGTTTTTTATCTTTGGCCATTGAGCCCTTTCATGTTGGCTTCTATGTCCTTTGGACTTTAGGCTAGTTTTAAAAATGTTTTTCTAGGGGTGCCTGGGTGGCTCAGTTGGGTGAGTTTCTGACTTTGGCTCAGGTCATGATCTCACAGCTCGTGGGTTCAAGCCCCACGTTGGGCTCTGTGCTGACAGCTCACAGCCTGGAGCCTCCTTTGGATTCTGTGTCTCCCTCTCACTCTGCCTGTACCCCGCTCATATTCTGTTTGTCTCTGTCTCAAAAATAAACGTTAAAAAAATTTTTTTTAAATGTTTTTCTGGCCTACTTTCCTTGTAAAGATGTTATAAGTTCATTATTTTCTTTTTCCTCCTGTAGCTATATAGCATTTGACCTCAGTTGTTTTTTTGTGTGTGAAATTAGTCTTTCTGAACTTCAGGAGGTGTGGTTAAGGGTAGTATTTTCATCTTCAAAGAACTTCGTTTTCTGTTGTTTTCTGATAGTATTTACAAATATGGTAGTTTGATTCCTAAGATTTCTTAGCTTTGTTACCTTCTCCTTTTCTTCCTTTGTCTCATTTTACTTGTCCTGCATTGTTTTGATTCAGTTCACAGCACTTGTCCTCAGTTTGGAGTCCTATCCTGTCCTTCCAATTACAAGAGTTTATAGAAGCTAGACTGCACCATCTCCTTAGATTTTATGTAGGCCTCTTCTACTCACCTGCTTTTGGATTAGACAAAACTCTTCCACTTTCAGATCTCAAATTGTCTCTCTGTTCTTTCTTTCCATTGAATATCTTTTGGCTCTATAGGTTTTCCTCTGCTCTTAGATCCATTAGATACCCTGTTGTTTTCCCCTGCTTCTGCTTTTACTGAAGCTGAAACTACACGGGTCTTATAGATGTTACTGGTTTGTCTCCAGCAACTTATATTTTGGGGTTCTTAGAGATAACTAAATAATATCCGGTTTTGTTTTAAATGTCCATAGTGCTTTAATTTTGTTCGTTAATTGGTGTGTTTTTATGAGGGCATTTATGGAGATTAGAAGGCTTCATAGAATCTTTCTGCAATTTTTTTTTTTTTTTATGTCAGTTTGAGGGGTGCCTGGCTGGCTCAGTCAGTAGAGCATGCAGCTCTTGATCTCAGGGTCATCATTTCAAGCCCCATGTTGGCCATAGAGCTTACTTTAAAAAAAAGAAAAAGAAAAGATTAAGGGCCCCTGGGTGGCTCAGTTAAGCGGAACCTGGAGCCTGCTTTGGATTCTGTGTCTCCCTCTCTCTCTCTGCTCCTCCCCTGCTTGCACTCTCTTTCTCAAAAATAACCATTAAAAAAAAAAAAAAAGACTGGACGCCTGGGTGGCTCAGTCACTTAAGCGTCCAACTTCGGCCTAGGTCATGATCTCACAGTTCCTGAGTTCGAGCCCCGTGTCAGGCTCTGTGTTGACAGCTTGGAGGGAGCCTGGAGCCTACTTCAGATTCTGTGTCTCCCTCTCTCTCTCTGCACCTCCCCCGCTCATGTTTGTACTCTGTCTCTGTCAAAAATAAATAAACTTAAAAATTTTTTTTAAAAATAAGAAAAAAAGACTCGACTATAAAATATCAGTTTGAGCAAAATATATTTTGATGTCATTAAACTACAGGTGTGCTTGAGTTACTGGTTAGATACTGAATAGCTAAAAACTTAGGTGACTGGAAGATTTTTTGTGATACAATGTTTCATGCTTATTTTCCACCATCTTATTTGAATGCTAAAGGTTTGGGTTTTTTTTTAAGAAATTTTTTTAAGTTTATTTATTTTGAGAGAGAGAGAGGGAGAGAAAGAGAACATGAGGGGGGGGGCGCGGGGAGGGAGAGAGAATCCTAAGCAGTCTCAGTGAGCACTATTAGTGCAGAGCCCGATGCCGGGCTCAAACTCACAAACCCCATGAGATCATGACATGAGCCGAAACCAAGAGTTGGACGCTTAACCGACTGAGCTACCCAGGTGCCCCGAAAGCTCAGTTTTATGTTAATAAACCTGTCATGAATTTCAGGGTCTCTCTGTTTTCAGTTTACTTTGGGAATTTGTGCAGACCATTTATTCTACCTGTTTCTCTTCCTTAACTTCTGTTTATCTTTGGAAAGATCTTGAAGAATCATTATTATTACTTGTGAAGTACTCTATCATCATAAGAAATTGACTAGGCAGATCTATGTGATCTCTTTTCACAATTGCCTTTACTCCTGAACTAAGATTGAAACTTTTTCTTCAGTTCCTATTGCCAGACATTTTAGCCTTCTCCCAAGAAGAGGCAGTTTAGTAGAATTAGATTAGAATTTTGTCAGTTGTTAATCAGTTGTCTACTGTGTAGTACTGGACTTTGTTCTCAAAGTTATCTTTCAAAATAGAACTCTTTTATAACTGTGCCTGGCTGTTAGAGACCAATTCCTGTGCTTTTGTTCCATTATTATTTTAATAGATATATTTATTTTCTCCTGTGAAAATGATTTTAGCATTATGTGTAGTACTATGCCAAACATAAATACATGCGAAAATAATAGAAGTATGAGAAATATTCACTTGGGGTGAGATAGTTTTTTTGCTGTCTTATTCAGGAACTAAAGACTGAAAGGTAGGCTTATTGAGACCAATATGAAATATATTCTCCTATTTATAGGTATATTAAAATGGTTTCTAGACTCCATTCTCAGAGTGAACAAAAGTTTATTCAGGTGGAAAAGAAACATCCAACGTATAGATAGGTTTGGAAGTTACACAGTGCCAGTTTTAGTAGGAGCTTTTGGGACTTTTTTTCTTCATACTCTCCCCCCTACACAATTAATGATTCTGATCAGCAAGATTAGATCTGTTGACCTGATTGATAACTCTCATGCCTTCCCAGAATGAGTCAGAAGAATTTAGGTAATACTTTTGTTGAACAGGGCCTATAAATACATAGTTTGAGGTATTGGCTGAATTAGTGGGTGATTTAGCTTGTCAGATTTTTGTTATACTTTGGTCTATATGTGTTTTTATGTGTATTGAGATACATTAAAATTATTTAGTAAAATAATCTTTAAGACATTTGTGTTTGGTCTGCTTTCAGGTTCATGCATGGGAGATTTCAGACCAATTGTTACAGATCCGACAGGATGTGGAATCATGCTATTTTGCTGCACAGACCATGAAAATGAAGATTCAGACCTCATTTTATGAGCTCCCCACAGACTCTCATGCCTCTTTACGGGACTCATTACTAACCCATATCCAGAACTTGAAAGACTTGTCACCTGTCATTGTAACGCAGGTAAATCCTGTGCTTCTCATTAGGGAAATTTGTAAGGTCATTTGGATTCATCAAATTAATTTTGATTGACATTGCTAGGCCACGTTAAGTAATGTTAACAACTTTATTACAGACTCATTGCTATATTCTTAAGTGGATAGAAAGTGAAAATGTAAATCTTCTATATTGATCTTAGAGTTCATTTGATTTAAAACCAATTTAAATACCAGAAGTGGGGGAGGTGAGTAGAAGTTTTCACAGACAGGAATGTGCCCTTCCCCCCACCCCACTGTTAAAATTGCAGATGATAAAAGTACTGTTTACTGTTCTGGGTCAGAAGTCTACATAGTTGCTTTAAAAAAAAATCCTTTCTGGATCAATTGGCTGGTAAAATTCTCATGAATGAAATAGTGAACCATCTGACCTTTCCCCCTTAGACTGGGAAATACATTGGAAAGGAAAAGTGGAAGCTTTAGTGAATACATACTCACATGTGTTCTCTGCCTGGCGTAGAAGTGCCCTTGAAGAGGAAGGAGGCTTTTGCCTAAGGCTTCAAGATGAGAAATGGAAAGAGAAGGGAAATGGCATTCCATTACTTGAGAAGTGAGTCAAAGGGCTGACTTTGTCAGTAGCTTTGGCCTTTTGGCAAAGTATAATTTATCTGTCCGTGAAGTTCTATGGTATTGCCAAATAAAAGTAAGTATTAATGTATTCTGAGGAAAATCTATAGTGTGTTCTTTCTGGCTTCTTTTTGTTGTTTTGTTTTTTTCATTTTTAGAGGTTAACTTTTTAAATCCTAGCAATTGGTAGCCAGCCCAGAAGAGTTTACATGGATATGTAGTTGTGGAGGTGAGGAGAGGTAGGAGGGTGTCAGTCTTCGTTGTCATATTGTTTGGAAAAAGTTTAGTTTCTTTGCTTGCCAACTAGTGTTGATGGTAACCCTGTATCTGTTCATCGATTCATTTATTTATTCTCTCTTATTCAGCTGGCTTTAGCAATAGCAGATCTTGCACTACAGATGCCTTCCTGGAAGGGATGTGTGCAAACATTGGTGGAAAAGTAAGTTGTACTGACTGTATACTAGCATTTGGGATAACTATTAAGGTACAAAGAGAAATTTGTTAGCATTAGCTAGACATTTGGAGTATTTTCCCAAACTCTTAACGTAGAATTATTTATTATTAACTTTTGTTGGATTAAAAGAAAATCATTTAAAATTTAAGTATTACAGAAGTATGTTGCGTGGGACATAAAAGGCCCTTAAAATTACACACACATGTTCCTTGAATTAACTGCAACAAAGTCTTTCGCGGTCTTGTGGGTCACTCCCACTAACTGACATGTCAGCAGTTCTATAAAAACATTGTCAGAATGTTTTAAGATTATTAAATTGAAAGTCATATGAGGCCCTGGGTGGCTCAGTTAGTTAAGCGTCCGACTTTGGCTCAGGTCATGATCTCACAGTTTGTGAGTTCGAGCACCACATTGGGCTCTCTGCTGTCAGTGTGGAGCCCACTTGGGATCCTCTGTCTCCCTCTCTCTGCCCCTCCCCCATGCGTGTTTTCATCTCTCTCTCTGTCTCTCTCTCTCAGAAATGAAAATGAACATTAAAAATTTTTTTAAAAGTCATTATGCATAAAAGTTCTTATTAATTGGGGTTTGTTTCTTATCTGTTCAAAAGGACAGTATCATTTTTAGATACACAGAGCCTGCTACTTTGAATAAAAGCATTTCCTCATGGTCTTGGCAAGATAATCTTGGTATTTGCTTGCATTTTGGTTAAGAAAATTATTTTTGAACAAAGTGGATGTCCTTTTTACTACAGTGTATCATTAAGGCCTTTATATGGATAATTTATTTTTTTTTTTGTTTTAAGAAAATGTTTACTAAGAAAATTAACACATGCTTCTTGAAAAAATTCTAATAGTATGGAAGGTTTCAGGGTAAAAAGCCTTTCTGTCTCCCTATTCCTATATTTCATGAGTAATCACTATTAATGATTGGCTGTATAGCCTTCCAGACTTTTCTCTTAAGCATTTTAAAATAAGTGCATATACATTTTAATGTACTATGTATTCATTTGTTCATATGTAATATATTCCATATACTTTTTTTTACTTAATACATTGTGGACATCTTTTCATGTTAGGACATAGATATTTCATTCAGTATAATGGCTGTGTATGTTCCATTGTATGACTGTCTGTAACCTTTTTTATCCTAACTATGGAGGACCTTTATATTTTCCTAGTTTTTTGTTATTATAAAAATACCACAGTGCATATTTTTGTATACTTTGCATGTGAATGTGAGATTTTTCTGAGAGAGAAATTTCTGGAAGTGGAATTGCTAGGTCAAAGATTATACAAGTTGAAATTTTGATCTCCAGATACCTCTCCAAAAAATTACATATATATCTTTTCCACTTTAGCAGTAGTAAAAATGCTGCTTTTGTACGTTATTCTGAGGCCTGTTGTTATCTTATGTGATTATTTTCTGACTTTAAATAACTTCTGTCTCTCCCCTTTTCTTTTCCAGATACAGCAATGATGTAACTTCTCTGCCTTTTTTGCTGGAGATCCTTACAGTGTTACCTGAAGAAGTACATAGCCGTTCCTTACGAATTGGAGCTAACCGGCGCACAGAAATTATAGAAGATTTGGCTTTCTACTCTAGTACAGTGGTATCTCTATTGGTGAGGAAGCTTAAAATACTAAGTTGCTCCCTAGAGGCAAAAAGCCATGGTTGTTATTTTCTAATTCAATATCAGTATTGTGACCCACACCTTCATTCCCAAAGAATCCGAGCCATCAGCAATCCTGCTGTTTTTTGTTGTTGCTTCTGTAGTTTTACATTAATCTTTACTATTGAGCATGAATTACTAAGAAGCTCTCTAGAAAATTCTCTGGGTTCCAGACCAAGAACTTCTTGCTTCCATTGTGTAGAAGGAACTCAGTTTTTTCTTGGTTTTTGGGATCAGTCACTCCAGCCTACAGATTAACCCCCTGCCCTTTTTTTCCCTATTGGTTCAGTGGCATAAGAAGCCCAAATTGTCCAGGTGGTGGACTTTATTCCAATTTACTAGAATCATGTTTGTGTTTTCCTGGTGGAAGCATTCCTTCCTTGGGGACCAAGATCTCAAAACCAACAGAGCTCAGATTCGCTGTTTACTATACATCCTTTACCCTGATATGAGTTCCTTGATTAGACAGGATTCCATGATGGTTGGATATGGCATTCGGTGAATCCATAAATGATACATTGCCGACAGAAGCATTGCAAGCAGGGAAGGCATATCCATATCCAGAATATGAGTCTCTTCCTTCCTTTCTTCCTATGAGTCTTGTCCTTCAAATCTCTGCTTCCTTTGTGATAGAAGTGCAATATAATCAGTCAATCTGGTTCCTATGGCTGATGGTGCCATTTTAGGGACTCAGTGTTGGTCTCTGCTGTTGGCAGGTTTGATACTCATCAGTAATTTTAACTTAGTGGAAGTCCATGTTAATTCTCGTGTAGCCTCCATCCCTGCTACTATGGCCACTTTGTTTATGAAGCCATTGAGTAAGCACTGGGTGGCTGGGGAAAGAGACTGATATTATGGAGTTTGTCATTTTGTCCCTCTGTCATTGAAAGATTGCTCTGTATTCACACAGGACAGAAATCACTCCACAGTCTGTGCCTATTTGTATACCATTCATATGTACTTCTGCCTCAGACTTCTTGTCACCAATCTTCTGACCATGCTTCTTCCAAATCCCTGATCATCCATAGCACTGAAAATTGTCCATAAATGCATGTAGATCCATATTTTCTTTTTTTTTTCCTTAATATTTATTTATTTTTGAGAGAGAGAGAGACAGAGTGCAAACAGGGAGGGGCAGAGAAAGAGGGAGACAGCATCTGAAGTAGGCTCCAGGCTCCGAGCTGTCAGCACAGAGCCCGACAAGGGGCTCAAACCCACGAACTGTGAGATCATGACCTGAGCTGAAGTTGGACACTTAATCGACTGAGCCACCCAGGTGCCCCATATTGTAGATCCATATTTTCAGTCATCTCTTACTCCACATGTGGTGAACAATGAATTCTATTGCTTGAAGTTCTGCCCATAAGAATTTTTCTTCAACCACTCACTGTCCTTCACTACAGCCCCTATGTGGGCCTGTAATTCTGCAGCTGTCCACCTTTAGGTGATACCAGCATGATGTTGGATAGATCATCTGTAATCCAAGCTTGAGTTTTCTTCTTTAGTTATCTAGTTTTAAGGAGCATCACTAGAGGCAGGAAGCAACAGGCATGGATTGAGGGAGATGAATCAATGCAAGAAGAGTTGGTGTCAGAGGAATCTGATCTACCTGCTTGTACAACTTTCTTACACCCTTTTGAACTCAGTCTCTTATATTCCATATCTGTTCAATGACAGGTTGCTGTTATGCATACCCAACCTTATGTTTAGGTAATTCACACAATACTCAGTTTATGATGGGAACCTCAGGCATATGCTTAATCTCTGCCAAGAATCAGTAGCAAGCCAGAAGCTTGTTTCTCAAAAGAGAAGGTATAGGTTTACTCCCAAATCCTAGATATTTGTACTGTGATTTTCCTTCCTATTGGTACTTCTCAGGGGTGCCATATACTTATTAAATCCAGACTCTCTAGGAAGTACATTCATATCAATGAGTTTACCTCAGCTTAGTGGTATATTCCAGTGTCTCTTGGTCTAACACCCTTAGAATCACTTCCGCATATGTTCTCTAGGTTTCTTCATATACATGGTAGCAAAGTTACAGAGTTCTCTTAGTAAGTTATTTCCTCTGTGGGTACCTGTCCCCTGGAACGTGCTAAGATTTGGCCATAATTATGGGTGGCGCAGGAAATGGTTGTGGTAGGTCTTGAAGAGAATAGGCATCCCTTTGAAAGCACCTATCTTAGATAAGGTTATTACAGGGCTTTCCAGCTGAAGAAGGCATCTTCTCAGACAATGGAAGGCAGACTACTTCTAGTAAGGGAGATGTGGTAATCTGGGAGTTCAAGATTGTTTCATTAGGGTCCAACCAGATGTCTCCATTCCAAGTTTCAGAATCCCATGCCTTACAATTTCCTACTTTCCACATGAGAAATCTTATGAGTTTGTGATTTCAGCTGTTGTTTGTAATTCAGCAAGCCACACAATTTTGTGTATAAATATTAGCCCTGTAGCTACACAAAATAAGGGCCTCATTTACAGTGGTTGTGGAAGCTTTGGTTCTCAGACTGTGGCTTAAATTGAGTTAAGGGACCCGAGCTTGTCATTTTCTTTGTTTCGTTTTTTTTCTTTCTTAAAGTTTTTTTTTTTTTTTTAATTTTTTTTTTCAACGTTTTTATTTTCAACGTTTTTATTTATTTTTGGGACAGAGAGAGACAGAGCATGAACGGGGGAGGGGCAGAGAGAGAGGGAGACACAGAATCGGAAACAGGCTCCAGGCTCTGAGCCATCAGCCCAGAGCCCGACGCGGGGCTCGAACTCCCGGACCGCGAGATCGTGACCTGGCTGAAGTCGGACGCTTAACCGACTGCGCCACCCAGGCGCCCCAAAGTTTATTTATTTTTGAGAGAGAGAGAGAATGAGAGAGAGAACTAGCCGGGGAGGGGCAGAGAGAGAGAGGGACTGAGCATCCGAAGCAGGCTCTACACTGACAGCAGAGAACCTGACTCAGGGCTCAAACCCATGAACTGTGAGATCATGACCTGAGCTGGAGTTGGATGCTTAACTGACTGAGCCACCCAGGCACCCCTGTCATTTTCTTTTTGTAAGCACTTAAGTGAAGTGAAAAGAATCCACTTGACACTACAGTCCTTACAGTCATCATTACTGGGACAGTGGTCAAGTGCAGCAGCCACTTGGACTCTCCAGTCATATGCTTGACTAACACTTCCTCGTAATTGACAACAGACAGTAGCTTGATTTGTTGTGATGACATCTGAAAAAATTTTCCCTGTGGTACTTAATAAACTTAATAAGGTCTATAATTGTGTCATGTCGCTTGTCATGTTACAGAATCTAGAAAATGAAATTAGCCCATAATTGCCAGGAAAAATAGGCTGGCTGTAATCCAAGGTACCAAAGACCTCTTAAAACCTTTTTCATGGTTTCCCCCACATTCCCTTATTCATTCTATTCCATCTCATTTTGTCAGTATTATACTTTTGTCTTCTATTCAGGGGGAGCCATTCCTAAACATTGTGTTGAACTTTTAAAAATTTCAAATATTATTCTTTTTTTCTTACAGTTGAACTGAGCCTGTCCTCTAATATATTTTTTTCCCTTCATTTATGCTTCATTTTGTTAATCCAAGATCAATTCTTACCTCTGCTATATTTTTACTGGTGAACTCTTCTGGCATTTATCTTTCAGCTTTTGAGGCTTTGCTTTAAGAGACAGTTCTGTTTTGTTTTGTTTTTTATTCAGAGGCAGAGTTCTTAATAATATAGTTCTTCAAAAAAAATTTTTTTTAATGTTCTTATTTATTTTTGGAGGAGAGACAGAGAGACAGAGACAGAGCATGAGCGGGGGAGGAGCAGAGAGTGAGGGAGACAGAGAATTCGAAGCAGGCTCCAGGCTCTGAGCTGTCAGCACAGCACCCAGTGCGGGGCTCGAGCTCACAAACTGTGGGATCATGACCGGAGCCGAAGTCAGACGCTTAACCGACTGAGCCACCCAGGCGCCCCAATAATATAGTTCTTAAAGAGGAACCCAGGGTAACTTAGTTCTGAAGCTTTATGGTGCGTGTTTGATTCAGTTAACAGATTTTTTTTCCCTTCAAAGCAACTAGATTTAGATGTAGGGTTTTTCCAAAATTCTGTTTTTGAGTCAGAAGTTAGAATGTATAGTCATTCTATACATTCCATTTGTAAACATCCTGTCTTAGTAAATTGAAATGTCATTCAGGAAGTGTAAAGGCCAAATGGTTCTGTAATGACTTTACATCAAGAGCTTCATCAATTCAAGTTTATGTGTGGTTGCAGTGAACTTAACTTGAATCATTTCTGTTTTTCTTCTTTGATTTCAATTCAGTTCAGTACAATTGATACTAATTGGGAAGTATGAATTATAATTGCCTGATGATACTGCAAACATAAGGGGACTGTGGCTAACTAGAAGTACAAGGGTCAACATTTAGACCACTGTGGGATTCTGTACCCCAACACATGCCCCCCAAACCCCATGGCAATTATATTTCTAATCCATTACTTGTAAAAGTTATTTTGAAACATTTTTTTAATCCAGAAAAAGTTACATTACACTTAATTTTGGAAAAAAATGTACATCACAAAAACAGTTTGCAGAGAGAAACAGTGGTGAGTTTTAGTCTGAGTTTTCATTTTATCTCTTTTATCAACCCACCATATTTATAGTAGAGTCACTTTATGTGGAATGGCGTATTTGCTAGAATGTTCAAGTGCTGAAGCTGAAACATCAGCTTTTCATGTGGGGATGTACATTAGTCGGGCTAGCTTATTTTTATTCTATAAAATCAACTGCATAGACGAGTACTATTTTAAAGACACTTTTTTTTTTTTAATTTTTTTTTTTCAACGTTTATTTATTTTTGGGACAGAGAGAGACAGAGCATGAACGGGGGAGGAGCAGAGAGAGAGGGAGACACAGAATCGGAAGCAGGCTCCAGTCTCTGAGCCATCAGCCCAGAGCCTGATGCGGGGCTCGAACTCACGGACTGCGAGATCGTGACCTGGCTGAAGTCGGACGCTTAACCGACTGCGCCACCCAGGCGCCCCTAAAGACACTTTTAAAAAAATGCTTATTTTGAGAAAAAGAGAGCGTGCATGAGCGGGGAAAGGGGCAGAGAAAAAGGGAGAGAGAATCCCAAGCAGGCTCCACGCTGTCAGTGCATAGCCTGACAGGGGACTTGATCCCATGAACTGTGAGATCATGACCTGAGCTGAAATCAGGAGTTGGACGCTTAACCGACTGAGCCACCTAGTTGCCCTTATAGACAATTTTTTGATGAGATTACATTAATGAAGAAGTGGGATCTAAGAAACAGTTATTTCTGAAACACAGCTATTTTGAGGGAAGTCTGTAATCTATCTCAGCTTCCCAGTTGACAAAGTGGAGATAATAGTGCCTGCCTGTAGCTTTAGTGGGGATTAATGAAGAGTGTTGAGAGCAGCATCCGACACTTACAAAGCACTTTTGACTGTTAGCTGTCATTATTATCCTTCTCATTATTACACCTATAAGGTGATTGGACCTAGTGGTTTAAATATAAAGTTGGGCATTATTTAACTTTTTTTTTTTCCTTTTTTTCAGATGACCTGTGTAGAAAAAGCAGGAACAGATGAGAAGATGCTTATGAAGGTCTTCCGCTGTTTGGGAAGTTGGTTTAACTTAGGAGTTTTGGACAGTAACTTCATGGCTAACAATAAGTTACTAGCACTCCTTTTTGAGGTTTTGGTAAGGAATGGCTTTGTTTATGAAAGTATTTCTACCACATAGTCGCTTTCGGTAATAACTAACCTTCTGGGACATCGTGTTTTCAGATTTCTGCACGGTGATTGGAAGGTGTATAGTAAGAAAGCAGCAGTGTCCCTTCCTTGTTACCAAGTACCAAATTAAGGTATTAGTATTAATACTCAGAATAGAATGTAGTTAGATTTAATAGGAAAGCGGTCTTATACATAGATCCGTGATTTACATATTAAACTCTAAGTAACAAAAAACCATTGGTCTCTTTTTACCTGTTTTAAAAATATAATAATGGTCATTGGGTCTCAGACAGTTATAGGTGAGAATATTATCTTCGCAATTGAGATAGTTCACTTAAGCATCAGGGTTCACTTAAGCATAGGGTAGATTTAGGGCTTTTGAGATTAATGGAATAAACAGTAGTATCTTTTTATATATTTATGCATGTCTTCCATAAACTTTGAAAGTGATAATGCCTCCTAATACATTCGTTTGTCTTGGTAGATAGGACTAAGCAAGCATGTGGAATAAGACTACTTTTTAACACAAGAACAGCAATATCTCAAGGACGTATTGAACAGGTCTTTGGAGATGGGAGTGACTTTGTCCCGTTTTCCTGGATAGTTACCTTCCATGAAGTCATTAGTATGGAAGCTCTGTGGATACTGGTTGTGTGCTGGTGCACTACTATTTAGAAGATGGTAGCATGATACTGGATTGATACTGCTGTGAAAAGAAAAGGAAAAAAAGGAAGGCATATTCAAGGAGACATTTTTGTGTTTAATTGTTGTCAGTGTATTTATGCTGCATTCTTGCATCAGGAGCTAAGACTCAGGAAAGTTAGGATGCTAATAATTATTTTGCTATCATGTCTATTGATGCCCTACCTTAGTAATGGTAATTTGTGTTCTCATGTCACCAAGTTGTGTGAAGAGTAGTCAATATAAAATTAAAATCCCACTGTTGGCTGAAAAATTTATGGTTATGATTGATTAAATATGAAAGGAGCACAGTCTAGAATCCACTTCAAACTCAAGACAGTGTTACTTCTGGGAATTAAGACTGGGGTAAGGAATGAGCTCAGTAGTGTGCCAGCATGATACCATCTTCTCTACTGATCCGGTGTCAGGACTTCTCTGCCACTTAAGAGTGATTTTAGGGTCAGGGTCAAATATATTCTCATTCTTCTTAGATTCATTGTGGTTCAAAATCATGGCATATTTCAGTTTGCTTTATAGTTTGACCACAACTTTATTATAAATACAGCCTTTTCTCCCATAGTTCTTTTTTAAAAAGCTTTTACAAATATGATACTTCGTATAACATTACAAAAGAATAAATTTGAACATTTAATTTTTACAATGTAGTAATAATCAGAAATATTTATGAATCTACCTCTTAACCTAAGAATAATCTAATGAATGACTTACATATATCTGTGTGTTCTCCTGACCTTGCTAGTACAGCTCTGGAGATTCTAAATGTCCTTGTATTTTATTATTCACAGAAGACTAATATGCCTTTACTAAATTTATCCATCCTCTCAACTGTATTCTCCTGAATAGAAACCCTAGAGGTCTCGCTCTTTGAACCTTCTTCTGATCTGCTCTAATTTGTATCAGTTGCTCTTTAGATCTGCTCTCCAGCTGTCATCTTGGAACTTCTCTCTACTATGCTTCTGGATTGGGTTGTTTCTTGAACCTCCTTAAATACCTTCCTCAGAAGGATATGTGGGAAATAAACTTTGGATTTTTGCATTCCTGGGAAACATTTTTATTTTGCTTTCGTTCTTGGTTGGTGGTTTAACTAGATATAGAGTTCTAGGTTCAGTATTTTTTCCCTTCAAGATTTCCCAGGCCTTTCTCTTCTTGTATACTCGCAGGCATCATTGCCAATGAGAAGCTGAATAACTGATCTTTGCTCCTTTCAAAGTTACCTTCTCCTCTCATCCCCAGAAGTTACAAGAACCTCCGTTGAACCTTGATATTCTGAAATAGTATGATAATGTGTTAGGTATGGGTGTTTGAGACTTGTTGGACGCTTTTATTTTAGGTAGTACTTGAATATCAGAAGAAAAAAAAAGATGGAAAAGATTTCCACAGACTAAAACAGGGGGCGGGGAACACATGGCATTCTGTTTGAAGGAACTGGTATGGGGGGAGAAAAAACATGGAATTTTAGAAGTCATGTGACTGTGATTAAGGTACAAAAAGGCTGATTTGCTTGGCTTATAGGGAAATAGAAATAGGACAGGGAAGATTGATGAATATTGTCTGATTGAAGGCCATGACTGTTAGGCTATACATTTAAAGTACATGTTCAGAAACAGGCTGTAATTGTTTTGCTAGTACTTGGATTACGGCCCAGTGATCATACTTCATACTTCCCCATTCCTGCTATCTCCCAGCAACAAGATAAGACCTCATCCAACCTACATGAAGCTGCTTCAGATTGTGTGTGCTCAGCTCTCTATGCCATTGAGAATGTGGAGACTAACTTGCCGTTAGCCATGCAACTTTTTCAAGGAGTCCTGACATTGGAGACTGCATATCATATGGCTGTGGCACGTGAAGATTTAGACAAGTGAGTAATTCTTTCAGGCAGTAGCCCTGGGTTCCATCCTTCATGATTCTTTATGACTCTATTTGTAAATAAAGACACCACATCCTAAAGATGGTCTACTATTCTCAACTGAACCTAGAGTGGTAAATTGGATGCAAAAAGAGAGATTGTAATCATGGAAGGGATCCTCACAAAGGATAAGGCTCCAAGAATTAGGGGTGAAGTTTGGAGTATCAAGTATGATTTGATAAGGATTTAGTAATTGAGAATTTGAACTGACTTAAGAGTCATTTGCTTGGGGCGCCTGGGTGGCGCAGTCGGTTAAGCGTCCGACTTCAGCCAGGTCACGATCTCGCGGTCTGTGAGTTCGAGCCCCGCGTCACGCTCTGGGCTAAAGGCTCAGAGCCTGGAGCCTGTTTCCGATTCTGTGTCTCCCTCTCTCTCTGCCCCTCCCCTGTTTATGCTCTGTCTCTCTCTGTCCCAAAAATAAATAAATGTTGAAGGAAAAAAAAAAAAAAAAAAAGAGTCATTTGCTTATCTGTATAAAATATAAAAAAAAAAAGGTAGCTGTTAGGGAGATTTGGATACAACATAACAAATAATCACCACATGTCCCTTAGGGTAAGGATCCTTTTGTTGATTTAATTAACTGAGTCTATACGTATAATATACAGATTTCTGACGTGTTCTCATTACTCTTTCATCTACAGAGTTCTGAATTACTGCCGTATTTTCACTGAACTGTGTGAAACTTTTCTTGAAAAAATTGTTTGTACTCCAGGACAAGGTCTCGGGGACCTACGAACTCTGGAGCTGCTGCTCATTTGTGCGGGACATCCTCAATATGAGGTAGTGTCTATATTATGCTAAAGCCACTATTCTCCCAAGCTGTATGTTGCATATTACCTATATTCCATTGCCATTCGTCCCGCTTTTTATTTGTGGGAAACTGTAGTCTTATTTTTGATAAATGTGATATAGGAATTTCCTCTGTATTGGAGCTTTTTCTTTTTAAATTATATTTGGGTTTCTGCTTTGAATTCTTTTCTGTTTTCTTACCTGGTTAGCTGGGCTGACTGCCCTGGGCACCTTAGGGAACCCATTAGAAAGTAGTACTTTTTTCCTGAGTCCCTTCTCTATTTCCAGTTATTCTTTTTAGAGCTTTACAGCTCATATAAAATCTTCACTCTGCATCTATAAGTTTTAACATCCAAAGTTTTTCTCCAAATTGTGGGTGGGAATGAGAAAGAGATTGAGGAGTGCCTGGGTGGCTCAGCTGGTTAAGTGTTAACTCTTGGTTTTATCTCAGGTCATGATCTCACAGTTCATAAGATCAAGCCCCCTCTGCGCTGACAGCATGGAGCCTACTTGGGATCCTCTCACTCCTTCCCTCTCTCTGCCCCTCTCCCACTTGTGCACATGCGTGCTCTTTCTCTCTCTCAAAATAAATAAACTTTAAAAAGGTGGGGGGAGGGATTGAAAATATTTAAAAGTCTATATTCCAAAATCTCTACAATACCCTGCCTCTTAAAAGAGTTGGCTAGATTTTTAAAAATCTTGTTTATTCGAGAAATTTTGCCTCCTCTTAATAGTGTAAGAAGTGAGAAGGAACTCCCAAATTGGATATTGTTTTAAATAGATCTGTTTTGGATCCTTGATGGGAAAAGGGTGGTAAGGCCCCTCTTAGGGAGAAGCACAGGAGTGCTGTGATTCTCATCCCTTTTTCTCTTATTACATAAAAAATAATGTTTATTTGTTTGGCTTGATCTCATGAGGATATCTAGATTTGGATGAAACGCAAAACATTTTGGGGAGGAAGTACAGCACTATGTAATAGTTATCACTCCTTTAAATAGTTCCTGAGTAAGATGAACTGTGGATAAAGTCCCAGACTCTTCCCTTTCTGTCCCACTCAAGAAACTAGGGGAGTAAAAATGACATAAGGTTGGTATTATCAGGGATTTGCAGATGGTTTGTCTGGCAAAAGGTGTGTTAATCTCAAAACGAAAGGATTTTAGGGGAGGCTGGGTGGCTCAGTCAGTTAAGTGTCCAAATCTTGATCTTAGCTCAGGTCTTGATCTCAGGGTCATGAGTTCAAGCCCCACATTGGGCTCTGCTCTAGGTGTGAATCCTATTTAAAAAAAATAAATAAATGAAAGGGTTATAGATTTGAGAAAAAATACTTTAAAAGAGACTTCCATTTCTGTATCTGTTTCTCTAAATTCAGAATCTGCTGTTGAGAAGTTATCAGCTAAATATAGGGACTGCATAGCCAGTCATCCTAAATAGAGTTTGGGTCCTAACATGGGAAGATAGTTTGGGAGGATAATAATAAATCTGCTAGAGAAAACAGGTGCCTTCTTAACTTCTACTCATAATATTTTAAAGTATATATTCTTTCCCATAAGGCTCTGGTAATAAAATTGTCTTCATATTCCATTCCTTTTCTGATTCAAATAAATCTTTTCTTTTTCTCTAATTTGACAGGTAGTAGAAATTTCCTTTAACTTTTGGTACCGACTTGGGGAACATTTGTACAAAACTAATGATGAAGTTATTCATGGAATCTTCAAAGCTTACATTCAGAGGCTGCTCCATGCCTTGGCTCGACACTGCCAGCTAGAACCAGACCATGTAAGTTTCCTTCTCCACTTCTTCAAATCTTAGTTTCCTACACTTTTCAGTGTTAATTTGAAAATGAACTGAAAAAAGGAATCCGCAGGTTTTCTATCACTCTGTAGCTTATACTGAAGGAATCAATACCAGTATAATGAAGAGTATAAAGCTTATATAGAAAGAAATCAATTCTGCTGAGCCAGGAATCCTTCTCCTGGGAATTTACCTTAAATAATTTTAAAGAAAAAAAAAAATGGCTATTTTATGTACAAAGCATTATCTGTAAAATAAAAAAACGGTGAACTCATGTACAACAATATAAGAAGAGTTACGTAAATTATGATGCAGCAACTTGATGGACAATTATGCAACAGTTGAATGTAGTGACTTCTGAAGTAGTAGGAGTTGGTTTGCTAAATGAAAAAAATCAGAATGTAAAACTTTATATGCTGTATTTTTAATAGTATAATAGTATAGTGTATAATGTTTAATAGTGTAATAGTATAATTAAATAGTATAATGGTTGGTTTAAAACTAACACAAAAGTAAAGTATTGGAGGAGGTGGAGAGTTATATATGATTTCCCTCCCCCCCCCCCACAAAATAAACAACTTACTTTTCTTTTTTTTTTTTTTTTAATTTTTTTTTTCAACGTTTATTTATTTTTGGGACAGAGAGAGACAGAGCATGAACGGGGGAGGGGCAGAGAGAGAGGGAGACACAGAATCGGAAACAGGCTCCAGGCTCTGAGCCATCAGCCCAGAGCCCGACGCGGGGCTCGAACTCACGGACCGCGAGATCGTGACCTGGCTGAAGTCGGATGCTTAACCGACTGCGCCACCCAGGCGCCCCTACACATTTTTCTTTATACTGATTTTATAACTTAAAATATAGGAATAATCTACTTGCCTAGAAGAATATATACTAGAATTTTAGTAATAAATTTATAGTAATAAATTTATAGTAATAAAATAGTCCATTGGAAAACTCTTTAACCCCCTTCTTGCTTAGTTTATTCAAATCTTACAGCATTTATTTCATCCTTTTGGTTGGTTGGTTAGTTGGTTTAATTCCTGTCCCTTAACCTAGGATTTGGAGAGGTTTTTTTCCATTGCTTACAATTAAATCTGACATGAAAACTGTAACTGCCTTTGTTCTCTTTATTTTAGTGTTAACATTGTTGTTTGAGTCATGGTATTTTCCATCTCCAAGAATCTTCATGATGATGTAGTCTGGTGGTTTTCAATCTTTCTTTCTTTAGTGTTTTTTTGTTTTTTTGTTTTTTAATGTTTATTTCTGAGACAGAGAAAAAGAGACAGAATGCGAGTGGGGTGGGGCAGAGAGAGAGGGAGACACAATCCAAAGCAGGCTCCAGGCTCTGAGCTGTCAGCACAGAACCTGACGAGGGGCTCGAACTCACGAACTGCAAGATCATGACCTGAGCCAAAGTTGGACGCCCAACTTACTGAGCCACCCAGGCACCATTCTTTAGTTTTTTAATTGAGGAATCTTATCTTCAACTACATTATCTTAAAGCAAGGAGGTTGGACTCGATCAGCAATTCTCAATAGTACTAAGGTTTTTTTTCCGGATAGTCATGGATAAAGATTCTTATACATGCCCTTAACCATCTCACAATTGGAAGCATGAAATAAAAATGATCTATTTTTTAATGAAAAATTTCAAATGTTTGGCAAAGATGAAAATTTTACAGTGAATATCTATACCTATTATCTAAATTCTACCATTAATATTTTACTATACTGTATCTATCTATAGTATAGTATCTGTCTACCTACATAAAATTCTTCTTAAAGTCTAATTCTGTTTTGCATCTAGTTGTGATAATGATTTTTGTGAATCTTTTTTTTTAATTATTATTATTTGAAAGAGACAGTATACGCGAGCTGGGGAGAAGGGCAGAGGGTGAAAGAAAGAATCTTGAGCAGAGTCCATGCTCAGCCTGGAGCCCATTGTGGGGCTTGATCCCATGACCCTGGGATTATGACCTGAGCCAAAATCAAGTGAGACACTTAACTGACTGAGCCACCCAGGCACCCTGATTTTGGTAAATTTTGAACCATGAAGCTTCAGAGGCTTCTTCAGTACTAAAAAACTGGACCTTGTCTAGATAAACTTAAAAGCTCTTAAAATTACCACCTCTTCCAGATCACTTCCCACTCTGACCACTCCAAATTTTTCCAACAACAGAGCAAGGTATGACTTGGAAATGGGGAGCAAAAAAGGGAGAACAGTTTCTCATAGTAAAGGTAAAAGATAGGTTGTATTGACTTGACATACCTAAAAGTTTAGGACACCCTGTATAGTAAAATACCCTCTGATTTAGGCAGCTTATCTCTTGTTCATTGGTACTGAACTGCTGAATGGCTTTTTCTTTATTCTCAATTTTCTAGAGGTCAGTGAAAGCCTTAGTGAATTTAAAACAAATGTTATCTGACTTGAAATTTCAGGAGGGAGTTCCTGAGGAAACTGATGATTTTGGAGAGTTTCGTATGAGGGTGTCAGACCTGGTGAAAGACTTGATTTTCTTGATTGGGTCTATGGAGTGTTTTGCTCAGGTAAGTCCATTTGGAGATGCTTAGCAGTTTTACTGATCACTTTAGGTGTGTTCACTTCTGTGTCTTCTGTAAATGTTCCACCTTTTTCTTCGGTTTTAATGGCTGAATGGGACAGTAGATATGCAGGTGCCTAGCACACTGCCTGGCATATAGTAGCTTTATTTAGTATCTTACAAGCAAATTGCAGACTATGGATGTTTCAGTTACGGTTTTTATTCTTGCTAATGAAAGCTGTTCCACTTGTCCAGTTGGAATGGAAAATCATAGATGAACCTTAAAGCCCCAAGTATTTATAGGGAACTTGGACCTAGCCAGGAAAAGTAGGCAAGTTTTTCTGCTTTAATAATTATGTACCAACTCCTGGCAACTCTTTTAGTTATTTGGCATTTCCTTTGTCCACACTGACGGTTGGATTCCTGTGCAGTTTCATCCCAGAGGTGACTATACTAGAGTAGAAGATTCATAGTCCTGTGATTTTTCCTGACAATCAGTAACATTTTCCCTCATGAGGTTGCAGTCATCACCATTCCACATCACTTAACATTAGCATAATTTCAGGTGGTTTTCATATTACTGGATCATGCTCTAAGCTCTAAAATACAAGTTTTGATGCTTTGTCAGCAATACTGAACTAACCCTTATTTTATTTTATTTTTGGTAACCCAGCCATTTTGTGTATTTGGGGCATAATCTGATTTAGAAAGTGTTAATAAAATTAAAATTATTTTCTTTATATTAAGCAAAGTGTGTTTATTGATCTAATTACAAAGGGTTGGAGATTCTTAGAAAGCAGATTCAATGAGATCACCAGATCACAGGCAGATGACCTGTGTTCAGATTTCAACTCTTCTCTCATTGGCAATGTAGCTTTGAGCAAGTTACTTGTTCTTCAGACCTCAGTTTACAAATTTGCATAAATTAACAGTGTTATCCAAGATATTTTCTGTGGAGCACCAGCCGTAAATGATGTTTTTTGGTAAAAACAAAAACACCCCACAAACAAAACACCAAACTATCCTCAATTAAATTTAGGAAATGACTGAAGCAGTCTATGAAAGGCTTTGTGAAATCCTACAACAAGAGAATTCTTTAATTTTCTTACTTAGCAGTGTTTGTTATTTGACTACAGGAATCCTATTTAGAATAACACCCAGTCACATTCCACAGATGGATATGCCCTGGGAAATTTCTGGACTAGAACATCTCTGAGTGTTCTGCTTGGTCTCCTTTTTCTTCCCCTTGCTTGGATATAGGATTGTGATAGATACTTCTAAATAGCTGCTTTTTTGGAATTTAATCTGTACTGCCAGTTTTGATGCAGACAAGTATTTAAAACGATAGAAATGTAAAATCAATACATACATAAAAAATTCACATTGTATTTCAGTTTTAAGTGTATATATGTATTTATCAGCTATGATCAGGATCAGGAAAAGACACTTAAGTATTATGTTTTGCTTTTCCATAATATTCATTTTGTGGGCGCAGATGATAACCTTGATATACTCTTGGGGATCTAACTGGGTTTATTTTAGATATTAAAATAACATTTACTTATAGTCAGTGAAGGTGTGAAAAAAGAAAATAATATTCTCCCCTGGCTCTGAGAGATAATTAGATTTAGAAACAAGGGGCTAGATTTATTTTAACTAACAGGATTTTTTTGTTTTGTTTGTTTTGGAATTCTATTCTGTTTTCCTTTTAATGGATCCATAATCCACCTCTTCTTCTCTAGTTATATTCTACTCTGAAAGAAGGCAACCCACCCTGGGAGGTGACAGAAGCGGTTCTCTTTATCATGGCTGCTATAGCAAAGAGTGTTGATCCGTGAGTGTCTAATAAGTCTTTTGCTGGGAACTCTAAATATCAAAGGAAGGAAAATTACCATTTTTTTCTTATATGGTATATATTTGGAAATTCTCTTAGAACTTCTTCTATAATGCTGCCTAGTCTTCTGACTTCCAGAGTCTATTCTAGAGTAGCATGCATTGCTGATATCCATGTTTTAACCACATTTCCTAGAGTTAAAATTGTTTTGTTTTTGATGCTAGGAAGAGAATGTTGATTTATCTTTCCAAACGAGGCTCCCTTGTGAAAGTTGGTACAATCAAAAATTTGTTAGGCTGTTAAATTGTTGGTACTTGATTAAAAGCAGTTGAATAGGCACTAATTGGCTCTCATCTGATTCTGCGACCTTCAGTAAGTTATTCTTACAAATATTTCATTATATTGTTCTCCTTTTTGTCTGCCTTAGAGAATCATTTGCGAGTTTCAGAGAGGCAAGACATAGACACTGTTTCACGTTAAAAGAGGAGCAAAATCTAAGGGGCAGTTATTTTGCTATTGCCACTGGAAATGTTTAAGTTAATTAGAATTTGATTCCTAATTGATAAGCATAGAAATTCTGTTTATGATTTTAACATGAATTCCTAAAAGCAGAATTTACTCTGTGCTCTGAGTTTATAAATTGAGGCTGATATCTATCAAGTTTTCTTGTATTGTGATCAGATACCTGCAGTTGAGCTCTCTATCCAAAGCCTTGGTTGGCATGTATTTATGAAAAGTATAGTGCTTCTTTATGAGCTGCTTTTCAGGGCTTAGTCAATGAAATCTTACATTGTTTGTAACCCAGTACATATTCAAGGAGATAGAGTAGGTTTGTTTTTCTCTATCAAGAAGTTCTGGTCCTGAATTGTATACCACTATTTGCTCTTAAACTCGTTTTGGTATCTTTGGGAACCTTCAGTGATAGTCTGATATTAAAATCACTAATATTCTAACTGATATGTGTTGATGTGAAAAAGGATGGGTAGAGAGTCTCAAAAATTAGCTTAGTGCCCCCAGGAAAGAATAAGGCATAAACGAGAGAAGATTTTACATTGTTTTACCACCTTTCGAGTGAACTGCCTGGTTACAGTTTTTTAGTGTAAATAAAGGATTCAATAGACTTAGTTTATCAGCAGGGAGTGCTTTTGCTTTAATCCAGGACATTATTTGGATTTTAAACATCTTTCATTTCTGGATCGTATCCTACCATTTTGAGGGCATCCTCCACTCTGTAAAGAATTTCAGCCAGTATTCTTGGGGAGTGGAAAAAAGAAAAGGAAAGGGAAAAAATAAATTCATGGAGCTGTGGAGAGTATTTGGTTAATTTCCCTCATGTTCCACGTCAGGGCACCTTTACCTCTTCCTGCAGCTTGTATTCTTGTTCCTTTAGATAGTGAGCTGGCTCATCCATACTTCTCTGTTCTTAAAGTCTTCAGTATCCAGTTATAAGAAATCTTTTGGAGAATAATCAATAGCAAGTGGTCTGTGAGAATTATTCATTCATTAATTTAGCCATTCAGCAATATTTATTGAGTGCCCACTATGTGCCAGGCACTGTTCTAGGAACTGCAGATAGAGGAATAAATAAAATGGATTCTTTAAAAGAAGACATTCATCCACAGTAAATGCCTGCTTCTCCAATTTAAAGAGCCTTATTTGATAGCAGGATGTGTCTTTAGACACTTTACTGTCATTTAGAAGATTAAGGAGCAGAATGCTTCTCTTTAAACAATGATATCTTCCATTTCTGTCTTTTCGCTTTTTTCGAGGACTCAAGTAAACTTTCATACCAGCTGTTAAGCACTTTTATCCAAATGGTTGTTTAGAAAAAAGCCCTTTAGCAATGATTCGTCTCATTGCAGCCTGTTAACAGGCCAGAACCTAACCTCTGAAATCAGTAACTGTGAATACTTGCCTTTTGTACTCAGGGAGAACAATCCAACACTTGTTGAGGTCCTAGAAGGAGTTGTCCGTCTTCCAGAGACTGTACATACAGCTGTGCGATACACCAGCATTGAATTGGTTGGAGAGATGAGCGAAGTGGTTGATCGAAATCCTCAGTTTCTTGGTATGTGTGAACTCACCCCTCTGTAGCTGCTGTGTCTGATTTTTCTGCTTTTGTTCTTCCTCTTTTGCTCTGGTTCTTTTTCTGTTTTTATGGGTAGGCAGAATGTTTCTAGACATTGAGAGTAATGATATGAGTTATTGTTTAGTTTGACGCAACATTTATACTCTGATCAGACCTTGGAAAAAGCATCTTTGAAAGATTAGATCTCTATATAGGGAAACAGTTTGCTTCTAGAATTGAAAGTAAAGGTAGAAATCATTTCTTTTATCCCTCTCATTTTCTAGATAACAATCCAGAGACCATCCAGGGTAGTATATATTGAGCCCCCTTGATGTTCAAGAGTGATATATTCTGAGAATTTTAAGAACCCCCAACCAAACTTGTGAATATCATTAATTATATCATTAAGTTTGATATATTTCCTATACTTATCTTAGTCACCACCTTTTTGGGTTTTTAAAATTCCAGTATAGTTAAATAGTAGTAGTGTTACATTAGTTTCAGGTGTACAATACAGTGATTCAATAATTCTATGCATTACTTAGTGCTTATCAAGATAAGTATACTCTTAATCCCCATCAGCAATTTCACCCATCTCCTCCACCCACCCCACTTCTGGTAACCATCAGTTTGTTCTTTAAGAGTCTGTTTTTTGGTTTGTCTCTTTATTCCTTTGTTTTGTTTCTTAAATTGTACATGAGTGAAATCATGCAGTATTTCTCCTTCTCTGGCTTATTTCACTTAGCATTATACTCCCTGGATCTATCCATGTTGCTGTAAATGGCAAGATTTTATTTCATTTTTTTTTTTTTGGCTGAGTAATATTCCATTGTATGTATATGTATACACCCCCCCCACACACACACACACATATCTGCTTTATCCATTCGTCTACCGATGGACACTTGGGATATCTCTATAATTTGGCTCTTGTAAATAATGCTGCATTAAACATAGGAGGGTGCATATATCTTTTTGAATTAGTGTTTTTGTATTCTTTGAGTAAATACTCAGTAGTGGAATTAGTGGATTATATATTTATTACCACTTTTCAGCTTGATTTTGTTTTACATATCTTTTTTTTGTTTGAAACTCTTGCTTAAAAAATGATGTATGTTTGGGGCACCTGGGTGGGTCATTTGGTTAAGCAGCTGACTTCCGCTCAGGTCATATCTCACAGCTTGTGAGTTCAGGCCCCGCATCTCTGCTGTCACCACAGAGCCCACTTTGGATCCTCTGTCTCACCTGCTCTCTGCCCCTCCCCTGCTTGTGCTCACTCTCAAAAATAAACAAACATTAAAAAAAAAGTGATGTATATTTCTTTTTTTCTTGTTTCTGTATACAGAGCCTAGATATCCTCACATTATAGCTGAGATACTTTCAACATACCATTTAAAAATCTTTTCAAAATACCTGTTTCCTAGATTTCTTCACTTCCATTATTTGGCTTTCTTTTCTGAATGATTTTTCCACAGGAAACAGAGTAGGTTTGTTTGGGTTTTTTTTGTTTGTTTGTTTGTTTGTTTGTTTGTTTGTTTAAGAGTTATCATTCAGGGGTTCCTGAGTGGCTCAGTTGGTTAACCAGCCACCTTCATTTGGCTCAGGTCATGATCTCGCAGTTCGTGGGTTTAAGCCCCTCGTAGGTCGCTGTGCTGACATTGGGGCCTTGAGCCTGCTTTGGGTTCTGTCTCCTTTCTCTGCCTCTCCCCTGTTCACACTCTCTCTCTCAAAAATAAACATTAAAAATTAAAAAAAAAAAAAAAAAAGCTTTATCATTCAGTCCCACTTTGCAGTGTTGGATTCAAATGTGTGCTTCAGCAGTAAGACAAATCCTGAAGCAGTTTGACAATAAGACAGATGTTCATACTTACTTTGCAATAGTCAAAACAATAAATATTCCATTTGAGAATCACAGAAGTCTATAATATTATGGTTTGCCTATACTAGGTTCTACATTTTACTTCTTCTCATTTTTAGGCTTAAAAAGCCTTCTTTAAAAAAAAATTTTTTTTAGTGTTTATTTTTGAGAGAGAGAGAGAGACAAAGACAGAGACAGCATGAGCAGGGGAGGGGCAGAGAGGGAGGGAGACACAGAATCCGAAGCAGGCTCCAGGCTCTGAGCTGTCAACACAGAGCCTGATGTGGGGCTAGAACTCCCGAACTGTGAGATCATGACCTGAGCCAAAGTTGGATGCTTAACCAACTGAGCCACCCAGGTGCCCCAAAAAGGCTTCTTCTGTGGAGAGGGCCAGGGTTTCATCCTGGTTGGTACTTTATATTGGTTATTAGACTGGAAATGGAAATAACTTTTTAGTGCGCTTGAAGACATTATTTACTCCTTTTATGGTTTGGTGTGAGGTTATTCTAAAGTACTCATGAAGTACTCTTTAATCATATGTGATTTTTCCATAGAAAATCACTCTGATTTTTATAAAGTAAGGTAAAAGATAAGTAAAATTTGTTTTATAGAAATTCATTTTCATAATCAGTTTCTTTGGTATACTTCCAGTGTTTAAAAGATAAAACATAATTTTCCAGAAGCACTAAAGCACCATCTGCATGTTTTTAAGGCCTTTTGTAACTATAAAGAAGCAAGTATAAAAGTGTCCACTTTAGATAACTGCCATTGTCCTAATTAATATAGGCTGTTTTTACATAATGACTTATCTCTGAGTATAAATAATGGTAGCTCTCTGAACTTTATATTCTTTCTTACATTACCTTATTCTTAATACTTGGATGATGATATCCACTAGTGGTTTTCAGACTGTTTTGTGTGAAGGCTTAGCCATGAAGAAAGAAATAGAAGGTGAATAGAGAGGACCCAGGGCTTCCTGACACTAAGTCAGCAAAATCAAGCTCCATTTGTGTGTGTGTGTTTTAATGTTTATTTATCTATTTTGAGAGAGCGAGAGCACACAAGAGGGAGAGGGCCAGAGTGGTGGGGAAGAGAGCAAGAGAATCCCAAGCAGGACCTGCACTGTCAGCCCAGAGCCTGATGCAGGGCTTGAACCCATGAACCATGAGATCATGACCCAAGCGTAAATCAAGAGTCAGAGGCTTTAACTGACTGAGCCACCCAGGCATCCCCACATTTCATTTTTTAAAATGGTTCTTTTTTGGGGCATCTGAGTGGCTCAGTTGGTTAGGCATCCTCCTTTGACTCGGCTCATGATCTCGCATTCGTGAGGTTAAGCCCCGCATGGGGTTCTGCACTGATAGCTCAAGGAGCCTGGATTCTTCTTCAGATTCTCTGTCTCCCTCTCTTTGCTGCCCCCTCACTCACACTGTGTCTGTCCCTCTTCCCCTCCTTCTCCCTCTCCCTCAAAAGCAAACATTAAAGTTTTTTTAATGGTTCTTTTGCTTTTTAAAAAAACGGAGGGGGGATATAAACCTCTGTTCTAAGAAACTAGAAGTTTCCGTTGAGTTTCACATACCTAATGTTTACTTTGTGGCTTCTCTCCTTAGACCCTGTTTTGGGCTATTTGATGAAGGGCTTGTGTGAAAAGCCTCTGGCTTCTGCTGCAGCCAAAGCCATTCATAACATTTGCTCTGTCTGCCGAGACCACATGGCTCAGCACTTTAATGGACTCCTGGAGATTGCCCGTTCCCTTGATTCCTTCATGTTGTCTCCAGAAGCTGCTGTGGGCTTGCTAAAAGGTATTTACTTCAGATGTTAACCAGTAACATCTCTAAGCCACTTCTGGGGGTTATCTTACATTAATCACATCCCAGTTTTTCAGTTGCAACATACTTACTGATGGAGAAGGTGACCTTTCCACTCAGGGGAGGGTGTTGATTATATACACATGCGCTCTTCTCTTAGAATGTTTTAAGGCTATATAACTAATTAAAACTGCTTACAGTGTGTAGAGCACAGACCTAGATTTTGGGCAGAGACAACACATTCCAACTAAACATAGTTCGTTTTTGAGTTGGGGGGAGAATAAAAAGGGAGACCAAATGGCATTGCCATACCAAAGAGGTAGGTGGAAATTTAAAGGTAGTGTGTGTGGATCAGTCCTGTAGTAGAAACTTGGTCTTTTAGCAGTATGATCCAGTATGGATCAGCTTTACACTCAGTGACAGCCTATCCAGAGGCAAGCAGCCAAAGTGGTGATAAAGTTGAGTAAGAAGAACCGGAGATATTAAAGGCTAGGAACACAGACAGAAGAGACTTTAAGCATGATGGCTATTTTTAAATATTTGAAAGATTACCTTATAAAAGAGGGGACAGATTTATTTTATGAGTAGTAGCCAGTGGTTGATATTTACTGGCTCTTAGAAAGAAAATGCTTTCTAACTAAACTCTAAAAGCAGATTGGGGTGCCCTGTGAGGTAATAAAATCCTTACAGCTGGTAGTTAGAGGGATTGAGGATATATCAAATAAAGGATTGGGTAACATAACCTGTGCAGCATCATTTAATCTTCTGTGAGTAGCAAACAAGTTAGTCTTGGCTAGATTGGATGACCTGTGTGTGAACTAACTGTTCGTTCTTATATCTGACGAAGTTCCTTCTGGTGTATTTGCATTTTCCAAGACATTTTCTTTTTGTAGTATGGGTTTTTGTCATTTCCCTTCATAGCATAGATAATAAGGCATTAAACCGGAGTCAAATATTCTTATTTCTTATGACCTACTGCTAGTGGTTATTGTTGCCATCGTGTAATTTTCTAGTGAAATTGAACCTTGATGCCGAAGTGATGTCTAACTGTAGTAGGATGTGGCATCTCAGTTATCTTTATCTTTATCTTCTAGATAAAGAAAACTTCGTAGTAACATTCTTCTCTGTAGGAATGAATTGAAAGGAAAAGTCCTATTTAAGTTAGATTTCTCCCCCTTTCAGTTTTAAGCACGTCTAACTCATTTATGGCTTATAGACTACCGGAAGAAATCATTTAGTTTTTTAATTCACATTTGAAGACGTATGGATTGATTACTGTTCTTTTATGTTGTTGTTGTTGTTTGTTTGTTCTGTTCTGTGACTGTTCTGTTGAATGAAATTTTGGGAGATGAGAAAAATCATAGTCAAGGGATTTTCTTTTCTTTTTTTTTTTTTATACCTTGAGAGAACCTAGGCTAATATGTAATCATTTGGATTTGGGGGATATGCTTAAGCATTTGGTGGGGAGTATGACAAGAGGAAGGCTGAGTGAGAAGGGTCTGGGCCTTCTAATTTAACCTAGCTACTTTTTTTTTTTTAACCTATTTTATTGGAATTTCAAGTTAAGATTTTATTTAATAAAAAAAGTGATTTTTCAATGATTTGAAAAATGAAAGAAAGGCACACTTAACTTACTCTTCGGTTCAAAGCACTAATTTTACAGATAAAGAAACTAGGCCCAGAGATAATACCTCACCTAGCTCATAGATTCTGTTAGGTATAATTAGAATCAGATCTCTAATTTCAGCCCTTTTTACAAAAAAAAAAAAAAATTATGTCTTGTCTGTACTTGTAAAAAAATAAATAAATAAAGGCTCTCCTTTACCTCCTAAATCAGAATCTCTGGGAAGTTTGAGAACCATTGTACCATGCTGTATAAAAATAGCTTTGGCATTGTTTTGTTTCTTTTTTAAAAAAAAATTTTTTTTTATGTTTATTTATTTCTGAGAGAGAGACAGAGCATGAGTGGGGGAGGGGCAGAGAGAGAGAGGGAGATACAGAATCAGAAGTAGGCTCCAGGCTCTGAGCTTCAGCACAGACCGGACGCGGGGCTCGAACTCACAAGCTTCGAGATCATGACCTGAGCCGAAGTCGGACGCTCAACTGACTGAGCCACCCAGGTGTCCCTGGCATTGGTTTTGTAAAGGAGGTTTTTAAAGCATGTGAAGAATTGGAAGGGGAGATGTATTTAAACGTCTTTAAATCCATAGGCTACTGAGGAGAAATAATATTAACTTCAGTTGTAAATGTTAGTGTGAAAGTCACTTAGTCGTCTAAGCTAAATAAAGAAAAATCAGCCCTAAATAACAAAATACTGTACCTGAAAAAAAGTGATGATCTTTTTAAAAGAATGAAACCAGCCAGCCTCTTCTGTTAGCCAATGATGTAGACCAGTGAGTTACCTCAATTTCAGCTTTTATTTTATTTGTATTTTTCTTTGTCTTGCAGGGACAGCGCTTGTTCTAGCCAGATTACCTTTGGATAAGATTACTGAATGCCTTAGTGAACTTTGTTCTGTTCAGGTTATGGCATTGAAAAAGGTGAGCCCAATTAAATGAGGGGTTTTATACCTATATATCATGATAACATGTTAGAAAGGAAAAGACAAAATTATATATTTACAGGTATTCTTCTGTCTACCTAGATAAGTCAGGAGCACTGAACTAAAACGTTCTTAAAATTAGTAAATCTATCAAAGGAGCTGCATAAATGGTATAAGTATTCTAAAGTCAGTAGATTTCCACTATCAGTAGTACCATTTAGAAGATACAACAGGGAAAACACCAACTTAGCAACCAAAACCGTAACCTACAATGTTCCGTTAAAGAATATCATAAAGATGTCTGCTCTTATCAAGTTACATTTATATTTACAGCAAAATAATAGGAGAACTTGATATAGTGATTCTAAAGTTTATCTCTAATAATATGCTGGTGGAAGTATTTAAGAAATTTTGGGAAAGAAGAATAAGAAGCAACTTGCCTTATCTCTTAATATATGTTATGAAGCCATAATAATTTAAAAGTTATAATAGAAAGTGAAATTAAAATAGATTAAATAATGTCACATATAAACTATAGTATATATAATATCTTAATGGTTATAAAAGTTTGCACCATTTGAGTAACTATCAGGAATCTCTTATAGGGAAATAAGCAGAGATTGAGAAAGAGGTTAATGTCTAAAGGTGTATGTTACAGTGTTTGCTGTAGGTTTGTATGTGTTACAACAGAGTGTTAATATCTTTCTGTCTCTTCAGCTGTTGTCTCAGGAGCCCAGCAATGGCATATCCTCAGATCCCACTGTATTCTTAGATCGCCTTGCAGTAATATTTAGGTAAGAAGGGAAACTGGATGCCTGCCTTAGGTTAAAAGCTCAAATAAGATGATTATGTACTGAAGAAAGCAAGTGTTTTTTTCCTAAACTTCCAGGTACATCTGACAATCTTCTGTTAGAGGACCGATAAGCCCATTATCTGAAACTTTGGTGCAAAGATAAATTCTAAGCATTAGTTTTTGGTAGGCCTCTGTCAAAAGACCTTTAAAATGTAATTAGATCAGTCATTATCCAACTTTAACATGCATCACAGTCACCTTCAGGGCTCAGCTTATCAAAACAGATTGCTGGGTCCCATCTCCAGAGTGTCTGGTTCAATTGGATTTGGGGTAGGACCCAAGAATTTACTGCTGCTTGCTATTTGTAGGACCACGCTTTCAGAACTATTGCTGTAGATTGTAGGGGTGCAAAAAAATATTGATCAGGTGAAATTAATCCTTCTTTGAAGTCAAGAGGAGCCTAATGATTAAAAAGGCATTTGAGTAACAATGTTCGAAGAGTGATCCTTATTGAGTTACATAATTTGTGAGACCCACAGATACAATTGGAATATGAGAGTACTTGTGTAAAAAGCCTATGTGGAGTAAGTTAAAACTGAGGTGTTTTAGCTTTTTCTTGTCAGCTGATGTTTTTATTTTAATTTGGTACAGTGCTTTTCTTGTATAATTATGATAGCCCTGTTAACATGACATTCTGAAAGCCTATTAACAATAGTCCTTACTTCATAATGAGTGGAAGAAAATCTGCAATAGATGGAAATCCCCCGATTTAAAGAAAATGAGATTTTTGTTAAGTTGCTGTTGAGCTCATTTAAATTAAAGAATTTCCTTTGAAGAGGTTGGTAATCATACAGGGTTTTTTGTTTTTGTTTTTTTCCTGCTTTCTTTCAAATTAGTGGATTCTAGAACTAGGCAAATAATTGGATTTGACATATTGTGGGTGGGCTCATATTCTATGTCATTGGGTTCAGACTAGAACCATGAGAAACCTCTTTGGTAAATTAGAATTCCTAAAGCTTTTGCCTTTTAATGCTGGGAATGGAGCAGTACTTGGTTTCTCATAGTGGATTTAGATAGTCTGTGGGTTTTTTATTTTTTAAGTTTCTTATTTTGAGAGAGAGAGAGACAGAGACAGTATGAGTGGGGAAGTGGGGAGAGAGAGAGAGGGAGAGAGAGAATCCCAAGCAGGCTCCACGCTGCCAGTGCAAGCCCACTGTGGGGCTCGAACCTATGAAACCGTGAGATCATGACCTGAGCCGAAACCAAGAGTCAGACAGACGCTTAACCCACTGACCCACCCAGGCCCCTGTAGACAGTCTGGTTTTTAATTAATACTTTTAATTAATTTGGAAGAGCCTATATATTCTGATTTTTAAAGGGAAAAAATGGAAAAGATAATTGTAGTGCCCCACAACCTGTTTAAGCTAGAGTTGGATTGAGTTTGCATATTCTTTTTTTTTTTTTTTAATTTATTTTTTTTTTCCAACGTTTATTTATTTTTGGGACAGAGAGAGACAGAGCATGAACGGGGGAGGGGCAGAGAGAGAGGGAGACACAGAATCGGAAACAGGCTCCAGGCTCTGAGCCATCAGCCCAGAGCCCGACGTGGGGCTCGAACTCACGGACCGCGAGATCGTGACCTGGCTGAAGTCGGACGCTTAACCGACTGCGCCACCCAGGCGCCCCGAGTTTGCATATTCTAATGGAAGTAGCTTAAACGTGGCAAAGGAAGGGGAGGAGGTTGGTTTGAACTCTGTGCTCATGTTTGAATGGAGTAGAAAGGAAAGGTATTGAGTCATACATAACTTAATTATTTGGCATTCTTTTTATGGTGACAGTGTGACTAAGTAAGCTAGCAGGCTTTGGGGCTGTGGAATTTCATTTACATTGCTCTTTAACTATTTTGGTTTGTTACCTTTCCCCAGACACACCAATCCTATTGTGGAAAATGGACAAACTCATCCGTGCCAAAAAGTCATACAGGAAGTAAGTGCTTAACAGATGCTTGTGGAACAAGGCTTTCTTCCTTTTTCTTTACAAGGCTGTGGGTAACTAAAGTGAGATGGTACTGTCTTCTGGGTTCATAGGAAGATCCAATTTGTTGATAACAGTTTAAATTTCAATCAACAGAAGAATAGAATTATTCAAATATTTTTTACTTTAGATTTGATAAGAAAACAGACTGTGGGGTAATGAACTGAAAACCCAAAGAAGTAGAGAGAGATTATGTGAATCTTAGAGTTGCTAGGAGGCCTGATTAATACTAGCAGAAATTTTTTTGACAAAGCCATTTCTTCCTCATGGCTTCTGTTTCCCCGATATAAATGCACTTCTTTTTTCACTGAGGGTGATATGAGGATCAAAAGGCATGTTTTGAGAAGTGCTATTCAGACTCCAGGGGTGGAAACACCAAGTATCCTTAAATATTCACCAGTATCATATAATGCTATTTCATTAGCTCCAGTCCTTCTGTTCAAAATATTCTAAGTTGGAACTATAATCTTTAAACATCTCTTTCTCTATAGCTCGTACTAATCCTTTTCATCCTAAATCAGAAAGTCCAAAGTTCAGGAAAATTTATCTTTATCTTTTAGTGAAGTTAGACATGCTCCTCTTCCTGTTCTAAAGAGTTGCTGTGCTTCTCTCAAGAAGTGGTTGTGTTTTGGTGATGGATACTGTATTGAACTTTTTCTGTAAAGAAAGCTTTTTCCAAATTATTTGAAAACCAAACCAGATGTTATCAACTTGGGAGCATTTTTTTCAGCTCTTAGTTCATTGTTTTCTTTCTTGTGCTCTTTGACTCAGATATGGCCAGTTTTATCTGAGACTCTAAATAAACACCGGGCTGACAATCGGATTGTAGAGCGTTGTTGCAGGTGCCTCCGCTTTGCTGTTCGCTGTGTAGGCAAAGGATCTGCAGCCCTACTGCAGCCGCTAGTTACACAGGTAAATTCTCCCGAAGCTGGAAAGTGTAACGTGTACAGGATTTGACATAGGAGTCTTTAGAACAAAAACTCTGCTGATGAAATGAAACACTTTTGTACGTATTAAATACAAACTCAGAAATATTTGAAAGCAATAAGTAGTGCCCATGGTAAGTATGGTGCCTCTGAGGGAAGCAGCCTGTAATCTAGTCTGTGTAGTGATAGTTTAAATAGTACGTTTCCGTGTGAAATTGGGAAAAGAGAATGACTTTTTTAAAAATTTTTTTAATGTTTATTTTTGAGAGAGAAGAGAGAGAGCGCGCGCATGAGTGGAAGAGGGGCAGAGAGAGAGACACACACACAGGATCTGAAGCAGGCTCCAGACTCTGAGCTGACAGCACAGAGCCCGATGTGGGACTCGAGTCCACTAACTGCGAGGTCATGATCTGAGCCAAAGTCGGATGCTTAATGGACTGAACCACCCAGGCGCCCCAGGAAAAGAGAATGACTTTAATGCTCAGCTCTTCTATAGCAGTGCTAGGCATTTTTATACTAACTTTATTTTTTTTTCTAAGAGACAGAGCACAGGCTGGGGAGACACAGAGAGAGAGAGGGAGACACAGAACCCAAAGCAGGCTCCAGGCTCTGAGCTGTCAGCACAGAGCCCAATGCAGGTCTCGAACTCACAAACCACAAGATCATGACCTGAGCTGAAGTCAGACGCTTAACTGACTGAGCCGCCCAGGCACCCCACTAATTTTCTTTTTAAAAATGGGTCCTGTTGGGGCACCTGGGTGGCTCAGTTGGTTGTGCATCTGACTCTTGGTTTTGTCTCAGATCACGATCCCGGTGTCAAGCCCCACTTTGGGCTCTGCACTGAGCATGGAGTCTGCTTAAAATTCTCTTTCTCCCTCTGCCCCTCTCCCGACTTGTGCCCTCTCATGCGTGCGCGCTCTCAAAGGAAAATATGTGTCCTGTCAAAATTTGCTGTCTCTTGGCCCAAAGAGATTTTTTTTAAATCTCAACCACAGTTGGTCACATAAGTCTGTTATTTGTCAAGAAATAAGTTTGACTCTTATTTTTTTTAATGTTTGTTCATTCGTTTGTTTTGAGAGAGAGAGTGGGGGGGGGAGAGATAGAGGGAGAGCGAGAATCCCAAGCAGACTCCACGCTTCAGCATAGAGCCCAACATGGGGTTTGATCCCACAAACCGCGAGATCATGATTTGAGTCAAAATCCGGAGTCACATACTTAACCGACTGAGCCACCCATATGCCCCAAGTTTGACTCTTTTAATCACCAAGATTGATAGGTGATTGCAATGGTGTGACTCACTGAGGTTCTCCAAGATCATATTCACATCAAGAACTACTCTGTATGAGATGCCTATAGCTAGTGACTTAGATCACTAAGTAATTTGTGTTGATGTTAACCTTACAGCAGAGCCAGGACTGGATTGAGGCAAGTGAGGTGCCATGGGTACAAAATTAAAAGAGGCAAGGCAGAGTGTCCACCTTGCATTTGCAGTAAGTGCCTATCAGTTGACATAGGCATAACCCTGCCTCCTTTATGTTGCAGATTTGAGTAAAGTTTACATTTACTATATCCTGATGATGCCATATGTTTGCACTGCATATGTTTCCACCTTTGGTTAAGTGTCCCCTTTAGTGTAATACATTCTGGGTCAAAGAGAACTTGATTTAATGGCCCTTTGCTGTTAGAGGATACCCTCGTGACTTGGATTTTTTTTTTTTTTTAATTCCTGCTTATTAAGTATGTGACCAGCCTAATAGAGGAGCACCTTGTATAGGAAGTATGTTCTAAAGTCAGTACATGTGGGGGGAAAAAAAGTATTTTTTTAAATCCAAAATTCACAGGGTAGCAAACTAGAACCAGTGGGCCTGCCACGTATTTTTATAAATACAGTTTTACAAAGAAGAGGTAACCATGCTTATTCATTTAAGTATTCTCTATTGGCCAGTTTTGTGCTACTATGGCGCAGTTGCATAGACAGACTTGTAAGGCCAGCAAAGTCTAAAATTTTTACTATCTGGCCCTTGAAGAAAAAGTTTGTCAGCAACTGACGTAAATCATTCATTAAGCAGTAGAGCATACAGTTGAGTACCCAGTACCAAACAGATTCATAGCTCCCATCACCTGCCCATTCCATTCCGTGGTACATGCTAGTAAGAGTCAGTTACTTTGTCTTTCAGCCCCCACCCCATTCATTGAGTTGAATTTATATAATAAAATCAATACATGTGTTGTGATGGCATTTTAAACATATGAATGTACAGATGCCTCTTAATTTTTGGAGGAGAGTAGGGTACAAATCCTAAACAAATCATTTAATTTAAATATGTATATTGTATTAACATTTTTATTTTCTTGAGATCCAGGTATCTTGGTTGGGAATACTGTTTTACTTTAAATAGAGGGGTTTAGGAGAAACTCAAAATTTAAACAGTGCCTTCAGATTCTCCTTCAGGATGTTTGGTATTTTTAGCCCTGCTATGGCTATATGTGCCTTTTTTTTTTTTTTTTTTTTTTTTCTTAAGAATTCATCTTTAAGGCAAAAGGAACAACCTTTAGGTGTTGGGATTTATGCTACGGGTTTGCAAATAGCTTGGATGATAGCATCCTAATGGCTTTCAGCTTGATGTATTATACAACCCTCTTACAACATTGTTTTGGGAAGATAAAAGGTAAAAGGCTCGATAGGACTCTAAAGAGAGTACTTGAAAATTATTGAAGAATTGAGCCTTGTGTTTTAGGAAATGTTGCCAACAAGCTTTATTTACTATATTGTCTTAAAGAGAAGACACCACTCTGTGTCTGAATGTCTTCCTCCAGATACTTTCCTAAGTTGATACTTTTTTTGGGGTGTAAGAATTGAATTAACTGGTTTCTCCCTTGGCAGATGGTGAATGTGTACCACGTACATCAGCATTCTTGTTTCCTGTACCTTGGCAGTATCCTTGTGGATGAATACGGCATGGAAGAGGGCTGTCGGCAGGGACTACTAGACATGCTCCAGGTCTGTTTTCCCTGGGCAGTATCTTGGAGCGTCTGTAGGCTTAGCAGTGTGTTCTTCACCATCTCTTGAATTCTCTTGCTTCTCTATGTCTCTCCTCCAATCATGTTGATTTCCTAATAACAGGAATGTAGAAACTTTTTTTTTTTAATGTTTATTTTTGAGAGAGGGAGGGGCAGAGAGAGAGGGAGGGAGACCCAGAATCCAAAGAAGGCTTCAGGCTCTGAGCTGTCAGCACAGAGTCCTTCTTGGGGCTTGAACTCCCTAGCTGTGAGATCATGACCTGAGCCAAAGTCAGACGCTTAGCCAGTTGAGCCACCCAGGTGCCCTGGGAGGTAGAAACTTTCTAGTTGTTCTCTGGACAGACATGGCTTAGGAGAATGAGAGAAGAGATTGACCGTATGAATGTAAAGATCATTACAGCTATTACGGCCTAACTTATTTATACTCTCTAGAGATACGGTGTTTTGAGAGGTAGAGAAAGGAACAAATGGATGTAAAACAAAGGATCTCTAAGCTCAAGCATAATTCTGTTTTTAATTTCTTGCCTGGAAAAATCAGTGAACTAGCTCACTTAGCAGAGATGGTTTTAGAGTAAATAGCAAGCATTGGAAAATGCTCCTGATATATTGGTTTTTTTCCCCTTCTCGTCATAGGGAAGAAAATATATAAGGGAGTTAAATTATGATGCTCTTTTTCCCAAGATGTCTTTCCTTTAAACTGACATTTCATTGTTATTATTATTATTATTAAAATTTATAAAAATCTCCTTAGTGGACTAGACCACGTCTAATACATAAGCAGTCTTTACTTTGAGAAAATTCTAAAATTTTGAGAGGACATCTATCCAGTTTCATCAACTAAAATCTATACCCTTAACCCTTTCTGAAATGTGGACTTCACATATAAAAACTGTATCAACCGAGAAAGATTTCTGTCTTCCTTTTCTTGATTTTCATCCGTCTTTTTCTTTTCCTATCCGTTCTTCCTCCCTTTGTTCCTTTTGTGTATATTGTGATATTTAACAAGTCTGAATGCTGTTGCATTTATATACACATGTTTATTCTAAAATCACTGTTCTCTTTTAGGCACTGTGCATCCCCACCTTTCAGCTGCTAGAACAACAGAATGGGCTCCAGAATCACCCTGACACCGTGGATGACCTGTTCAGGCTGGCCACCAGGTCAGTCCTTCTGAAGAGCAACCCTTTCTTTTATTGCTCATCCCCATCACTGCTTCGTCTTGTCACGTAACACTTGACTGTTTGCTTCTCTATAAAATGAGGTCAGTGGAGTAGAGGTAGGTTAGTGATTCATAGCCCAAAGTTAAGTTGTGAGCTGGAATATCCCTGTAAGTGAGGAAGAGGAGCTGGATGGGAGCAGGAGAAAGCAGCTGGGTTTCTGTCACAAAGGAGGGAACATGCACAAGACAATAAAACCAGCTTTGTAAAAACATTTGAATAGAAAATCTCCAGAATCCCCTGTGGTTTTAACTTTTTATGATGCTGTGATATCATGCTTCACTTCACATTTTCCTTGAGGAAGCTTGGCATCCTTTAGATATCATATCTCAGAGTGAAAAAATTTTTAGGATTTTAAGGTGCCTTAGAAGTTCACTTTGCAGTTCTGCCCCCAGCCTTCCACCCCCATTATTGCTTAAATTCCTTTTACCGATAACACTGATGATATTATTCCCAACACTGAAGGAATATTATTACTTATTTAGTCCCTGGACAAAAGAATCGAAAACAAATCAGTTAGTGAACATAAAAGCATTTTTTAATTAATTTTTTTGAGTTTGTTTATTTACTTTGAGAGAGACCGAGGGAGAATCCCAAGCAGGCTCCACAGAGTCAGCACAGAGCCTGACTTGGGACTTGAACTCACAAAACTGTGAGATCATGACCTGAGCTGAAATCAAGAGTCAGATGCTGAACCAACTGAGCCACCCAGGCACCCTGAACATAAAATCATTTAAAAATTATTCAAAATAAATTGTTACATATAATTATACAAGTAATGTATGTTTTATCATTTATAAATGCAAAGTAGTATCAACTCCTTCATCTCAGGATTAAATATCAAACACTTTTTTGGTTAGTTTTTGGACAAGTTAGAAACACCTTTGTTGTTGATATGAGAGAACTGTTGGGTGAGCTCTCCAGTCTCTGTTTTCCCAGTGTGTCTTCCTTGAAAAACTAATCCCCAGAGATGCTCTTTACACAAATGCTTACCTGGTGAAATAAATTTAGAATATATAGTATCTTTTTCATGGAGATTCTCCATGTATGTTAAAGGATCTGAAAAGTCTTATGGGAAATTGAGTGGAAAGTTTAGGGAGTTCCTATGTACCCACTGCACCTCTCCGCCACGCCCCCAACCTCCACAGTCTTCCTCACTGTCAGCATCCCCACTAGTGTGGTCTGTTTGTTGGAATTGATGAATCCTGTATTGGCACATCATTATCACCCAAAGTCCATAATTTACTTTAGGATTCATTCTTGGTTTACCTTGTATGGGTTTGGACAAATGTATAATGGCATGTATCCACCATTATAATATCACATGGAATAGTTTAATACCCTCATTCCCGGTGCTCCACCTGTTCAGCCCTCCCTCACCCTGTACCCCTAGCAACCACTGACCTTTTTTACTGTCTCTATCTATAATTTTGCCATTTAGTCTGGCTGCTTTTAGAGTCTAATCCTGTCATTTATACCTAGCCTGTCTTTCCAACCCAGGTTTATTCAGCGTAGTCCTGTTACCTTGCTGAGGAGCCAAGTGGTCATCCCTATCTTGCAGTGGGCCATTGCCTCTACTACCCTGGACCACCGGGATGCCAATTGTAGTGTCATGAGGTTCCTACGAGACCTCATCCATACAGGGGTTGCCAATGATGTAAGTATAAACATTGTACCTTTCTACTTTGCAGCTCATCATCTTTTCGTAGCTCTTCCTTATTTCTTAGAGAATTTCCAGATTCTCCTTTTTGATCTGTATTTGATTTGTACATACCATTCACTAACCAAAACATCAACTATTTATAGCCTCTACTAAGTGCTGTAAGCTGTATAAAGCAGTATAAAAGTATTTCTCCTCCCATGTCATTCAGTGTTTAGTTGAAAAGATAAATAGATATAAACATTTAAATAATAATAGGAAGGTAGTATTTGATTGCCAAATGAGTGATAAAAGTCATGATTGCTATGAGATCAGAGGAGGGAAATCTTTTTGGTCAGAAGTAGGTTGGGAAGTGGGTTAATTTCTGGACAAAGAGGGACCTCAGTGGGGCCATTAGATATAGGTAGAATTTGGATGGATTGGAGAGGGGAAGATAGTCTTAAGCATAAATCATAATCAGAGAAAGTCAGGATAGTTCTAAGTATGTTAGACAATTAAGAGACCTGTGGCTGGAGTAGTAAAATGGTTCACAAAATTTTCAAAGTTAGATTTGGGTAAATGTGGAATAGAATTGAAGGTAACAGCAGTGGAGAAATAGCCACTATTTGAATGGGCTACTTATTTAAGAAACTAGAAATGAAAAGCAGTTTATAAAAAGTTATTTTTTTCTGAGATACTAGAAATATATATATTCAAAGACTATAGGAAGGAAGAAAATAAGTTTTTGAATCCAGCTATTAAGTATACACTTTCTTCTCCAGGAAAGAGGAGTTACTAGGTGGAAAGTTGAAATTAGAACATATCTTTTGCTCTTACTTCCTTATAGCACGAAGAAGACTTTGAATTACGGAAAGAACTGATTGGACAGGTGATGAACCAGCTTGGACAGCAACTTGTTAGCCAGCTGCTCCACACATGCTGCTTTTGTCTCCCTCCCTATACCCTACCGGATGTGGCTGAAGTGCTCTGGGAGATCATGCAGGTTGACAGACCGGTAAGCTTGTTTTCATGAAGAACCCATTCTCACAGTTCTAAACTTTGGTTTCGGGAGGCTGACTATAACTTTGAAACCAGCCCTGTTATATATCCATGGAGCTTAACCTAGGCATATTACTAAGTTTATTAGATGAAGGGGCCTATGGAAGGCCAATAGTTCATTATTAGGTTTTTGAAAGTATGTTTGTGTCACTATCATAGGGTTTATATTCCCTGAAGTGAATACTAAGCTTTGAATTCAGCTATGTGGCTGACCACTGAGAAATTTGTTCACTTGTGAGATGCCCATATATCAGTTATACAGTGTTCTAGGTTATTCGAGAAGTGTTAATTCACTTCAAGCTCCTTAGATAGCACTGTATGAGTTTCCTTGGTAAATCTAGCGAAAGCTTTTGGGGATATAGAAATATAAAATTAGCTCACAATGTACACTTGGATTTGTTTCTTCTTTGGATTAATTTGCATCTTGTTTCAGTTCTTGCACCAGCTCATTTATCACCTGAGCATGGAACGTTTTTTTAGGCTATCCAGTAATGTCCAAGTAATTTCAGTATGGGCCACATGATCATAAATCGGGGTTATGTGTACTGCATGAAAGTTTTGAGCATAGTGGTAAAGTATATATATAGCCTGTACACTAGAATGTGTAATCTTTAATATTAATATAAAAGCAGTTCAGAAAAGTGCATAGTTGGTTCTAGTTAAAGTGAGCTAGCTGTCTTCCAGAACCACAGAAAATTCCAGATATACAAGTTTATTGTAACCTTTAAGTCTGTGTACATCTCAACGTTGTCTCCTGCTTTGTATCATTGATGGCAGTTGTTAGCCTCAATTTCAGCAATTTCACAAAACAAAGTATACTTTTATTGTTAGAATCTCATGTCACTGAAGGGCGCCTGGGTGGCTCAGTTGGTTAATGGTCCAACTTCGGCTCAGGTCATGATATTGCAATTCATGAGTTTGAGCCCCCACATTGGGCTCTGTGCTGACAGCTCAGAGCCTGGAACCTGCTTCAGATTCTGTGTCTCCCTCCCTCTCTCTGCCCCTCCCCCACTCGCATTCTCTCTTTCAAAAGTAAACACTAAAAACATTATTTTAACTTAAAAAAATCTCTATCACTGAGCTGAAAGTTCTGCCTTCAATTTATGTGTTCATCTCCAAAGTTCAGTGATTAATGTATATTGCCTTAGCATTTGCTTTACTTGATCTTTGGCTCAATCAAACAAAAGACAGTCATATATAGGGCAGATGCTTAATAAATTTTTAACATTTTCTTTATATTTATACTTCAGAAATAGCCACTTGAACTTTAATTCCTATATATCAAACTCTTGAGACTTCTATGTGACTTTGGTTCCATCAGATACCTCTGCAGTTCTTCCATGGGAACTTGCTTCAGGAATAAAATAGTGTCTACAGTGCCTGTTGCTGGTTGTTCAGTATGTTCTGTTTCAATCTTATACAGCAATATTTTTGTATTTTTCTAAAGAAAGTACTCAGTGGGCCCCTCAAGACCAACAAGTTTAATTCCAGAAGTCATTGACATGAGAAAAAAAATTTGCATGCTCTTTTCACTTTTTTACAAATATACTTGGTTCCCAACTAACAAAACTTGTTTTGTCAATTTAACTTTATAAAAACATTCTTGATTTCTAAACATGTGGTTAAGTGCTAACAGAAGCAGAAAATTAGAACAGCAAGGTTAAGCAGGAACAAAAACCAGATAGCCATAGGCTCTTAAGAGTTTACTGTATAGATACCCACAGAATGTGTGTCAAGAAATTTAAAGTGATTGTTTTATATAAATATCAACCTGAAACGGAGTTTTTGTAAAGGAACTCTTACATAAATTTGGGTTGTCTGTACCCCAACAGCTGATTAAAATTCTAATGATGTAAACCCAAAGAAAATTTACATTCTTTTTCTTTTTAAGTTTATTTATTTTTGAGAGAGAGAGAACGAGTGGTGGGGAGGGGAAAGAGTTTCAAGCAGGCCGCATGCTCAGCAGAGCCCAGCATGGAGTTCCATCTCACAGCTGCAAGATTACCACCTGAACCAATATCAAGTCAGATGCTCAACTGACTGAGCCACCTAAGCACCCGAAAATTTGCATTCTTGAGCACTTTCATAGTCATACCATTTCCAAAATTCACACAAATTCTTCAGTAGAAGATGGCATATCATCTTTGTTGTGTGACTTGAATAAACTATTTAAACTCTTAACTCTGTTCTTCCTTTTCTTTGTTGGATACCCATCTGGCAAATTTATTCGTTGTTTCCAACCAAATTTTTCAGATGATGCTGAAACCCATTGTGTGCTAGCTAGTTTTTGCTTTTTAGTTTAGTTTCTTACTGTTCTTTTTTTTTAATGTTTATTTATTTTTGAGTGAGAGAGAGAGTGCAAGCTGGGGAGGGGCAGAGGGGGGTGGAGGGGAGACAGAATTTGAAGCAGGCTCCAGGCTCTGAGCTGTCAGCACAGAGCCTGACGTGGAGCTCGAACTCACGAACTTCAAGATCATGACCTGAGCCGCAATCGGACGCTTAATGGACCCAGGTGCTCTGTTTCTTATTGTTCTTGTTTGGGGGTGTACTGTAGTTAACTCACAGGCTATTTTTGGATGCCAAAACTATCAATTAAGCGTTCTTCCTGTATCTCTTTTCCCTGTGTGTTTTTATCTTTAGTAGAGTGTTGTCTTTCTTGGGGGCAGCATTTGGAGAGCGATACTTCTTAAGCATTTATAATGGAATATTTACTTTTGCTCTGGTTTGTTATAAGTCAACATATTGGGGGAATATATAATGTAAAAGTTCAGTTATAAAAAAGGTTATCTTACTGCTGAAAACTGACCAAAGTATACATCCTATTTAAGAAAGGCATGAAAAATTAGAGTGGACTCAAAGAAAAACAGTTCATTGAAAATAAGAACCCAGAGGAAGTCTCCAGAATTTTGATTATTAGTTTGAAGAGGAAGGAAGTAAAGGGAATAGGGGCAGACAGGTTACTATCAGGTTATGCTCAGATAGTAAATAATATTCTTTTAAATAGCAACCAGAGTGAGCAACAAAATTTTCTGACTCAGAGTACAGGTAGGTATCATAAAGAAGTGACTGGAAATTACTATTCTCCTAAGAGAGATGACCTTAAAATCCTTAGGGTTCTGGATTCATATTATATTATGTATATATAATTTTGACATATTTACTTACTGTACTTTTTGCCCTTGCTTTTTGTGGTACTGAACTTTTGCCTTTGACCTTTTCACCAAAGAGTTTTCTGGCAGCTGTTTAATTTTTTTGAAATTAAAAAGTTTACCATTAAACTTCTGGCAGAAGTTTAATGATAGGAATAGAACAGTAGCATCATCAGAAAAGACTTCACTTCCAAAGTAGAAGGGCTCTTTCTGAAATGATGCCTGCTACTACTTCTTTGAATGGAAGTCTAGGTTTGCCTTCCTTTGCAGACTGTTCCAAACCCCAGAGGGTTGAAAGGCCTAAAGATAGTACTGCTTTGTTAATTCCTTTACTTGCTTCCAAGTCTGGAAGAACTAATGCTGCTAAGAAAAACCTGTGAGTCTTTGTTATTACTTGTAGGGTCCAGTTGAGTAAGTCCTGTCTCCTCTTATAACTCTTACCCTCTTCTCTGCACAGACTTTTTGTCGATGGTTAGAGAATTCCTTGAAAGGTTTGCCAAAGGAGACAACCGTGGGAGCCGTCACAGTGACACACAAACAACTTACAGATTTCCACAAACAAGTCACTAGGTGAGTGATGTGGGGTTTTGGGGTTCATTTTTTTGTCTTTTTAAGGAATATAAACAGAAGCTGAGGTGTGCAGGAAAAAATACATCTTTGTTTCTTATACCAAATTTACCTAAGAGTATATTTCTTGTGTGCCTTTGTAAACTCACAATTTACTGTCTGTTTACATTGAATTGCACAAATTGGCATTAGAAAGAAACCAGTCTGGGGGGGAAATATCATCATGCTGTATAGGTGTGCATCAGTTTTACTGTACAAATGTATTAACTGGTATCAGATCTTAATGGGTAAGTGGAAGCATTATTTCTTCCAAAAGAAAAGTGCATTGAGCAGCCCACTGCCCTTCATAAGATCTGTCTTTATCTTTCTGAAGTCCTTCTCTGTTCTCATCCATATTCAGGTGTCAGGAATGCAGATGTGAATAGGTGAAGCATTAGTTGTGAAACATAGATGATGTAAGCTGCAGTGAATTGGAAAATTTTCACCACGCCTAAAGATATTGAAATTCTAATATTTTGAGATAGGGAGCGTGCACATGTACGTGAGCCAGGGAGGGGCAGAGAGAGAATCCCAAGCAGGCTCCGCACTGTCAGCACAGAGCCTGACGTGGGGCTCCATCTCACGAACCGTGAGCTCATGACCTGAGCTAAAATCAAGAGTGAGATTGCTTAACAAACTGAGCCACCCAGACACTCCTTTAGGTATTGACTTATATTCACACAGTGGTGGAATGATTTATAGGTCTGATAATGTGTGTTACAGTAAGGTTTGGTGATAGTGAAAACACTGGAAATATTCTAATTGCCCATCAAGAGAGAATAATTAATAGAATGTAACTAAATTGGCACTAAAAAAAGATGCAAGAATATGCATGTGATGATATACAAAGTGTATGATACAGGGAAAAAAATAACAGTATCATATAACCCAACTTGTACGACAATTTAAAAAAATTTTAATTGTCATAAAATACCATAGAATTTACCGTTTCAACCATTCAACCATTCTTAAGTGTGCTGTTCATAGTGTTACATACATTCACATTGTTGTGCAATTCCAGAATTTTTTTTCATCTTATAAGGCTGAAACTATAACCATTAAACAGCTCCCTCTCTTCCTGTCCCCTAGTCCCCAGCAACCATTATTCTACTTTATGTTTCTATGATTTGACTACTCTAGATATTTCATACAAGTGAAATCATATGGTATTTGTCCTTTTGTGACTCACTTAGCATAACGTTCTCAAGGTTCATCCGTGTTGTAGCATTTGTCAGAATTTCCTTCCTTTTTAAGGCTGAAAAACATTCCATTTTATGTATATACTACATTTTATTTATTCACTCATCTGTTGATGGACATTCGGACTGCTTCTACCTCTTGGCTATTGTAAGTAATGCTGCTATGAACATAAGTGTACAAATATCTCTTCAAGATCCTGCTTTCAGTTCTTTTGGATTGAGAAGAATTCTCAACACTGTCCTTTTCCTCACTGGATGGTCTTTGGTACCCTTATTGAAAATCATTTGAGGGGCGCCTGGTGGCTCAGTCAGTTAAGCATCTGACTTCAGCTCAGGTCATGAGCTCACAGCTCAGAGGCTGGAGCCTGCTTTAGATTCTTTCTGTGTCTCCCTCTCTTTTCTGCCCCTCCCCCGCTTGTGCTCGCTCGCTCTCAAAAATAAACATTAAAAAATTAAAAAAAAAAAAGAAAGAAAATCATTTGAGCATATATGCAAGGGATTTATTTTGGGCCCTCTCCTCTATTCCATTGATCTCTTTGTCTTTATGTCAGTACCATACTGTTTTGATTACTATGGCTTTCTAATAATTTTGAAATTGGGAAGTGTAAGACCTCCAACTTTGTTCTTTGTCCAAGATTATCTTGGCTATTCAGGGTCTTTTGAGATTCCATGTGAATTTTAGGGTAGATTATTTTCACAAAAAAATGTCATTAGAAGTTTTGATAGGGATTGCATCAGATCTATAGATTGCTTGGAGTAGTATTGACATCTTAACAATTTAAGTGTTCCAGTCCATGAACATGAGATGTCTTTACATTTATTGGTGTCTTTAATTTCTTTCAGTAACATTTTATAGTTTAAGTATTATAGTCTTTTTGATGCTTCTATAAATGAACAAACTTGTACTTTATTTTTTTTAATTTAATTTTCATGTATGGTATGTATGTATTTTCAAGTAATCTCTACACTCAGTGTAGGGCTCAAACTCACAACCCCAAGATCAAGAGTCACATGCTCCACCAACTGAGCCAGCCAGATGCCCCTAAAGACTTTTATTTGTTGTTGTTGTTGTTATTGTTTTAATGTTTGTTTATTTTCGAATCAGGAAGGGGTCGAGGCAGGGGATGGGGGGGGAACACAGAATCTGAAGCAGACTCCAGGCTCTGAGCTGTTAGCACAAACCCAAGAACCGTGAGATCATGTCCTGAGCCAAAGTTGGATGCTTAACCGACTGAGCCACTCAGGTGCCCCTCAACTTGCACTTAAAAGCTGTTTTATTGTATGTATTATACATACACATAGTAAATTTCTGGAAAGATACACAGCTAGGACCAGGATCGGAGAGGAGGGAAGACCTTTCACTTTTTATTTCATAACTTTCTCTACTTTTTTTCAGGAGCATGTGGTATACTTTTATAAATAACACCAGACCTAGTTTTTAAAGGGGGAAGAAAATAAAGGTTAGGCGATGGTACAAGGGTTACTTTTCTTTTCTGAGACTTGATTTCTTAATCTTACTTTGCAAAATGGTTTACTTTCTCATCTCCCGGAGTTTCTCCAGTAATTGTGTTAATTTGTTAAAATCCCAAACCTATGAGTGATGTTATTTTGTAGCTTACTAAGTGTCTTAACGTCATGTCCCCAAAGTAACTGACTTTTAGCCACAGATCAAGTGACATGCATGACTGAAACATAGCATGTGACTACCTTCATGCCACATTTTGGCAGAAGAAGGGAATTTCCCCTCTTCTAGATAGGTGTGTATTGACTGGGATAACTTCACAAAATTATGTTCTTTTCACTATGAGTCTTCACAGTAGAAGTAGAATTACACCTACAAGCTGTCTCAGGAGAAAGAGTGTGGCTTCTTTCTGCTATTTTTTGCTGTATTCCATCTAGTATTGGTCAGTAGAAGAGCAGGATCAGACTGGCTCTAATTTCCATAAAGCAAATGGGAGTCTGGGGAGAGAACCCTCAAAGGACTAGGCTTACAGTCAAGGCTATTGGCTTGAATGTTGTCACTGAACTTCAGCTTATTCATCTGCAAAATAGGGTTAGTAATACCTATCTTATTCACAAGGGTTATTAGGAGATACCACATGGAAATCTGAAGATTTGTCACGTAGTAGGTGATCAGTGAATGTTAACTTTCTCCATGGAAAAGAACCTGCTGGAATGTCATTATGCACTTACAAAGCTAGCCGGAGCATGTCTCCTGACAGCTCTAAGGCAACCACCCACACATTCTAAAATAAGTCTCCACCAAACCTGTATTCCCTTATCTGGGCTAATCTGTGACAAATAGAATGATAGAGAAAGAAAAGTCATGGAATTCCCTAATTAAAGGAGAACTGAGGGGCACAGAGAAGGAACCCAAACAATGCAATGTTACAAACAAAAACATCTGTGATCTTTGCCCTGTGATCTGGGGAAATGAAGATGCACTACCAACTTGGCCTACTTGATCTCTCATCGCTGAACAAGTTCTGCAGCTCCTCCTATAGTAGGCTGTGACAGTGGTGGGAAATGAACAGAAGATGTAATGTTAAGGTGCTAGAGAAAAGGTTTGAGATTGCTCACCTCCTCATAGTAATTCTCTTTCTCTAGTATGCACGTTGCCCTTGAACCTTCTGTTCCATGCATGACTCAGTCTCCCTTTTGAAGTTGAGGTCCTGTAACTCCTGCCTCAACATGTTGCTTTGTTTGCCATTCTAGCAGGGAAGGTAAACTGGTTCAGTTTCATTTCAGCAAGTCCAAGCCTGTTTTTCACATAGTACTGGTAATTAATTAATTCCCTAACATCTTTAGTTGGTCAGCTTCTGCTGGGGCTTTTCATTCTGCAATAATCATTCTTGGTCTCCAAGCACCACTAATTATGACTAGAAGAAATCCTGCCATCATTTCCCATTTCTCTATGTTGGTGTTTATTCTCGGACTCTTATCACTTGCATGATGATCTCGAGGTCAGGAGATGTTGAATAAAGGAAGCATGGACACTAGAGTTAGAGGCCAGTATGGGGCTGTCTTCTTGCTCAAGTTGTTAGAGCCTGTTTACTCTCTGTTATGCACCAGAACATTGGGTGAAAAGGGTTGCATTTCTCAACAAACCGCTACTAGGATTATGGGGCTTGAGGAATGGTCACCATAAAAGTATTCAGAAGTATGGTGAAAGGATTGGAATTGTGGGACTGGAAGCCAGAAAATAGAACCTAGAAAAATAGTGGCCATTTTAAATGAATGAAATGGAAAATAATTGCCAGAAGGTTTGAGGCAGAAAACAAAATACTTGTAGCTTTTACGTTTTTCTTTTTTAAAAAAATTCATTTCTTTGGGCTTAATCACCAAGGAAGGACACATTAAACATTTGGCTGCAGCTCCGGACACCAGAGCACTTGCCCACAGGACTAGGAGTGGAGCTGAGCTGGTTCGAGATGCTGGCCTTACCCCTCCTTCACCCTGGCTCACCACAGATCTCTGTACTTGCATTTTGGTTTCGGCACTTTTTCTCCTGTGTCACAAGAGAGGCAAGGAGTGGAGTTATCGTGCTCTTCCAGATTAAACCAAGCTGTCTGTTTGAGAAGGGTCGAATTTAAAACACATAAGGCTTTAGGATAGCAAAAGAATCTTAAGTCCCCATTGCTGTCCCACAGTTTAACTGTTTCCTGTTACCATAGTTCGTTACAATAGCATGCCTCACAGTGGCTTCTTTTGGGTTACACATCTTCCTTTGTGACAGTGGAAGCGTGAGTGATATGTGCTCGCCGCCCCAACTACCTCCTTTGTAGTCAGTATTGATTTGGAAATAGACTGAGGAAGGTAATGGTTGTATTGAAACATGTTAAATTCACAAATGGCAGAATTTCAATAAACCCAGAAGACTTCATCATTTTCATTACATTGTTAAGATGAAGAGAGACTGGAAGAAAGTTTCTAGAATATTCTGTTGAATCGAATCCTGGAGTCTAAATCAAGGTTCATAATGATATTTCAGACCTTATAGTAGGTGGGGAAATCCAGATGTAGGCACTAAGGGGATAGTTCTTATTCCACCTTCTCTGTGGAGTCATTATGTTAGCAATTCCTTCCCGGGTGTTTAACTGTTAAGAGAAGGAGAGAGCACTTTTCTTCTGAAGATGAACCCTAGGTGGGAGTCTGTGGTTCCTAAGTTTTTCTGAGCCAAAGAGAAGGTTGCAGAAGGATGAGCATATTAGGAAGTACTTCCTTTTACACTGTTTTTAGCTTAGCTTTATGTTTAGTTACCAACACTGGTTATGCAGACTGACAACAAAAGAATGAAGCGAGCGTCAACTGATTTCTTGGTGACCGTTTTGGACAAAAGAGGCCTTTTGAAAAAACAGGGTCAGATGAATATTGGGCTATTCAAACCCCATCTCACTGCTTGCCTAAGGACCAAGTCCTGCTTCCTCCTTCTCCCTTTCTACATGTCTTAAGCCTTTCCTATCTCCTCTCCCTTCTCCTCCCACAGGAGGAAACCCTGAGCAGCCTGTTCAACTAGAAAATCAATGACTGATAGAGACTTAGTTGCTGGACTGGGCTTTGTAAACAAAATCTGCCTTTGGAAGAGAACGAGGAAACCAGGGTCTTTTAGTTCAGCTTGTAGAGTTAAAATGATCAGCCTGAGGTGGATATGCTTGCTTTTTTACTTGGGAGTTCTGGCTTTCTTGTGTTTATGTCAGGGGCTTCAACCAAGTGTTGAACTGATTTAATCCTCCAGACATTATGAGGTCAGTAATAGATGCGGCAACTGAAGCAGCTTGGTAACTCGCCCAAGAGTGGTGGACCCAAGATTCAAACCTTGGCAGTTTTTCTCCATATACTCTTTGGAAACCATACAGCATATAATTATTATCATATGCAGTAGTTAGTATTTGCCTTTGAGTTACAGAAAGATCAGAAGCAGTCAAGAGACAGTAGAGAGAGCTCCAAGCAGAGCGGAGATCCTTCTCTGTGTACTTCAGTGTTGCGGTTGTTTTTCAGCATATTGTGTCTTTCTCCTGAGTCAGGGAACCATCCTGCCTTTTCTTTTCCAGTGCTGAGGAATGTAAACAAGTTTGCTGGGCCTTGCGAGACTTCACCAGGTTGTTTCGATAGCTCACACTCCTGCACTGTGCCTGTCACCCAGGTGAGTGTCTCAGCTTTTTCCCTGGCTTTCAGGAATGCTTGGGGATGACGTAGGTTTTAATGCCCATCATGGGACTTATTACTATAGCTGGTCAGGGAAGGACTTCACAGTTTAACACTGCTGAACAGCTAGGAAATGCAGGGCCCTGATTTTCTTGGGCTAAGGCAGCCAGTATTGTCAGCTTCTTTTGCATGCCGTCTTCACCCCCACAGGAAAGTTATTATAGAAGAGCTAAAATAAATAAATAAATAAATAAAAATCTTCCTGTAATCTTCTTACAGACATTTTAGGGTGGTAAATGTGTATATTAAACGAATAAGTATTTTTTAACCTGGCTACCTTGGTGAAAACAGTGCTGACCTAAAGTTGACTGTGATTACATGACACCATTTCCCTAAAATTTACCTTCTAGATCAATGAGCAAAGATACTTATTCTTACCACTTTTATAGTCTAGATGCTGAAATGCCAGGTTTTTATCACTTTTATCGTCCGAATGCTGAAATGACCAAGGCCAGAGGTATAGGGAAGGTGTAGGAAAGCCTCTTTGTCTAGCTCTTGATCATCAGTTTTTCTCCGTGTGCTTCCTAACACTCGTTCTGAGGTAAAGCAAGAAGCTTAACTGAGGACAGAAAGGACTGGGTAGTGGGATTTGGGTGCCAGTTTCTTCACTGAGAGAAGAAAGGCAGCTCTCCTCTTAAGCCCCACCTTTGATGTCTTAGGCAGAATTTATTCTCCCAGGAGGCAATTCTCAACGAATGTGCAGCACCTCCCTGGCGGTTTCTGTTATTAAATGCACCAGTAGATTAAGGGACTCTTCAGCAGTGCCTAACCACACCAGAAATTATTTCTAAACTTTGGTTCTTTAATAAGTAGTGATATCATTTGGGATCTTCAAGTTTTGCAGTGTCAGGAATAGCTAACATTGATACACTCAGGCTTCTTAGTGGACAGCTATGAATGTTGATAGCTAACGTTTATGGTGCCTTTACTGTGTGTCAGATACTGTTTCCAGTGCTTTATAAGATAATCCTCAGGCGGTTCTGTGAGTTAGTGACCGTTTTTATTCCCGTTTTACAGGGGAATAGAGGTTCCAAGTGTTAAACGATTTGCGTGATTGTCACAGTCAGTAATTTATAGAGCTACGATACAGGTGTGGACATTGTGGTGCCAGAGTCCTCACTTTTAACCATGGTACTTAATACTTTTACAGAGTACCTTTTCATACAGACTAAATCAGTGGTTTTTAAAATTTTGTGAGCAGGCAGAGTCTTCCTTCAGGCTAAACTCTTGCATGAAACCCCAGTATATAAACAGACTGAAATCGATATTTTGTGGTTGGTTTGGGGTGGGCAGCCTGGACCTGTTGGTTCGCTCTACCCCCAACATACGTTCCCTAGTTTCCACAGCACACTCAGAATCAGAAAAGGGCTGCAGACTGTATCGTTAAAGCAGAAGCTGTCTTGAAATCACCAGTAAAAAATCCAACTTCTTCTTTTTTTTTTTTTTTTTAAACTGAGTCCTTGTTGCAGAGGGTAGAATGAGGTACCTGACCAAGTAGAGAAACGTCTGCCTTGACTTTATAAGAAGCTTACTATGTCCTGGACCACAATTATTGACTGTTTCCTCTCTTTGTCAGGAATGTCTTTTTTAATTAGAAGACAGGAAGAAAACAAAAACCAGACTGTGTCCCACAATCAGAAACCTCCATTGTGGCAGAGGGGCCTTCACCGCCACCAGGGCGTCCCGCCAGACAGGGAGAGACTCCAGCCTTCAGAGGCCATCCTGAGGAGTTCCTGTTTGGGGGTGTGAGGGAAAATCAGCGCGGTTTAAAAAAAGATGGCTGTGGCCTGTCCGGTGTGGTGGGAGGGGAGCTGGTTTCCTGGTGAACTTGTTTCAAAAGGAAAAGTAATTTTAAAGAAATAAAAAAGGAAACAAAAAAAAAGGAAAACTAAACTGAAACCAGAACTGAAACGTTCACTTGGCAGCAGTGACATGCACACATACACACACGTACCTACACACACATGCTAACATGCATGTGCACATACAATAAAATAAAAGTACAAATTTTTATGAAGCAGAAACCATTTACTTAGAGAAAATGGGAATTCAGATGAAATCGCTGCAATTGGAAGAAAAGGGTCAGGATCCTCTCTTAAGGTTTTCTATTGTTTTTTCCTCTTTCTCTCCCACCCTCCCTTCTTGCCCTTTCCCCCTCCTCTTTTAACGAAAACGAGTAGAAATTTATCGCACTCTCCCAGCATTTCTTCCCACCTCTAGAGTTGCTCAGACGAGGAGCCTATTTGTTTTATATCATGGTCACATCAGTGATACCAGGACCTGTGAGGGCCAAAATTCATGTATATCCCAACCCTGACTCTATCCAATCTCTAAATCCACTTCCAATCCACAGTGGGTTGTCATCAGCCAAAATTAGGGTGAGTGGGATATAAATGTATATTCTAAGTTTTAGGGTTTTTTTAAGATTTTTTTTTTTTTTTTTTTTTTTTAATTTTTCACCCACAGACAGGAGAGAGGGAAAAAGGAGGGTGGGTGGGAATATGAGGGAAAGTGTTTACAGGGCTAACTGTATTTTACTAAAAAATGTGGAAATTATTTGACTTTGTTGGGGGGTGAGGCGGGAGAGGGAAGCCCAAAGCTGATCTTAATGTTTTAAAGGAGTTGCAGCCCTGCACAGGTGTTAGATTTGAGGGCACTGTTCTGTCTGGTGTTACAGCCATCTCAAGAACAAATCAACAGCAACAAAACAAACAAACAAACAAAAAGAAAAGAAAAGAAATAAATTTTTAAAATTTAATCAGTGTTTGTTTTTCCTTCCTTTTACTGCCTCAGAGCTCTGAAATGACACAGCTAGACGACACGAGTGAGCAGTTTTAGCCATTACCTGGTAGACAGCTGCCTATGGAGTTTAAACAGCAGGCGCCTGCTTTTCGTGCCACGGACCCTTCGTATTTCAGGGGAGTGGCTCATTCTGCATCTTTTATTCTTCTAGTTCACCCTAAAGCTCATGCTACATTTGTGGTACGTATATTCTTTCTCCTGTGGCCACCCAAGTAGATGGATTAATTCCTAACCTACTGAGTACAATATTTGGTCTTTGAAAAAAAGAAACCTGTATTGCAGTATGCTTGACATAGAATAAGCTGCACATATTGAAGTTATACAGCTGATAAGCTTTGACATAGGATACACCCATGAAACCATTAACACAAGATAGTGAACATACCTTTACTCCCAAAAGTTTCCTCATGCCTCTTACCATCCACCCCATGCTCAAGTAGGCACTGATCTGCTGTCACTGTAGATCAGTTTGCATTTTCTTTAGTTTTATATAAATAGGATCATTCAGTATGTTAAAGTAATTGGGTTTTAAGCTAATAAGCTTGACTGCAGAGCTCTAACTAATATTGAAACCAATGAAACAAACCTTCCTGCATAACATCGGTTGTACTCAGAGTTTGACTTGGACAGGATCTTAGGCTGCATACATTTAAAAATCCACACCCTTACTTCAGCTAGCTTCCTCCTGGAAAGCAAAGCCAGCCAGTTCAGTGCTCCTGGCGCACTACTGACTCATCAACCTAGAAGGCAGACCCGCCCTCTGTCATGGCCCCAGAGATGGAGGGCAGGTGCTAGGGGAAATAGAGCCAGCTGATATCAGAAATCGGGTCTGGTAGAACAGCATGGAAGCAACTGGATCTTTTCAATATTTATTAATTGAAAAATACATAAAATTCCACTTCTATTCCATGTTCTTTCAAGGAGGTAGCTGCCAGCCTTAAGCATCTGGTATAATACCTATGTGCATATCTGTCTCAGATATGAGGGTGTGAGGCTCAAACTAGGGAACCCCCAAATCAGATCAGGCCCATGCCCTGTTGAGAGAGCATGGCCCATAGCACTTGACTGTCTTTGCCTGAGGAATTGGGGGGCAACCACAAGGGTGGGCCACTCTGGGACAGATCCCTCTCAGCTAGGCCCCTAGGGTTGGGGGAGTTCTCTGCTCACCGGGGCTGATGGCTGAGTTCCTCCAGAGTGAGCAGAGGCGAGGCACATCCAGGAAGACTGAGCCCTGAAAACAAAAGTGGCTTCTAGCTTCCCTCAGATGCTGCAAGGAGAGCCTGGAACACAGAGCTCTCTTCCCTCTCCTTAGCACAAATCCACTTCCAGAAGACCCAGAGAGAGGACCTGCGAGCCAATCAGGTGCCAACTGGGGCCACTGCACCTCCACATGAATCCACACAGACACCTGGGAAGCCCGTGCCAGTCACCATCCACAGTCTCATTGTTGCATGCCAACTGGGTGCATGGGCCAGGCCCCCTGGCCAGCACCAAGACCTGCCACAGGAGGGGCCTGGGCCACAGGCTGCAACCGCTGCTGGGACTGCCAGATGTGATGGAGCTCCTTGAATTGTTCCACCATGTGGTCTTTGAGGTCTGGGTTTGAGATCTGTAGCCGGATACTATCAGCTGACCAAGAAAGCTCCCCTGAGAACATCTCCAGCAACAGCCGAGCTGCTACAGGCACCACCTGGGAGGCAAAGAGGGACAGGAGAACCTTGGCGGGACTGTCCAATCTAGTTGTGCCTGAGGCATCCATCAGGAAGAAGGGCCACCAATTTCTACTTCATACAAAGGCTAGTTACATGTGGATAGCCCTGGGCCTTGATTATCACTGGCCGCCAAGTTCACACTGCTCAGAGAGCCCTGAGCCTCCACCCTGGGGCAAGAGCTGAGCCCCAGGATTTCCCAGTATTCAAGCCAAAGCAGAGTGGGGGCTTGAGAGATGAGATGGTGGTATACCTGTACAGTGATGAGCTTCTTCTCTCGGGGTTTGAGGTCAGGCCACTCCTCCCCAAAGCAGAAGAAGATCTCAAATGGTGGCGGGGTGTTGGTCTGGCCCTTCTGGAACAGGATGAGCTCTGCAGCAAGATCAAGACCCTTAGAGTCTAGAACCATGCTCCTGGACGATAGGAAGCCAGGAGGAACATAATGTGGGTCCCTCACCATTGAGAAAATGCTCCAGGCTGAAGAGCTTGGTTTTGACCTCCCGCTGGATGGGGTTGGGCTGTGAGCCGTGGGCTGAGGCACAGGGCCCGCTCCAGAACACCTTGCACTGGCACAGGCGGATGGCATACAGATCTTGGCCTTGCAGCTGGAGTATAAGCCCGCGGTCCAGGACATCCAGCAACTGGTTTGTGTAGAAGCGTTGCTTGTCGCTGGGGATGTCCTCAGGGCTGGGGAAGCGCACTTGCTCCAGGCTCACGGGGCCAAAGAGCTCTACCTGCTCTTGGGTGGCCTCCAGCTGGCTGTAGAAGAGCCGGCAGCCCTGTGGGTTGCTGATGGTGAGGGCACGGGGTGGCCGCCCCCGGTACTGGAACTTGATCTCCAAGTCAGTCACTGTGGGGCAGAGGGCAGGCCCGCCCAGTCTGTGAGCCCTGTGCCTCCTCGTTCTGCAGCCCACTGACTTGCTCTCTGCCCAGCAGCCAGGCCATCTAGTCAGCTCTCCCACTTCTGTCTCCCCCCCCACCCAAGGAGGGACTGGCTTGAGCATCTTTGCTCTTCATCCTCCACCCTTCTTGCAAACCAACCAAACCCGCCCCCCCCCCCCGCACTCTGTGTGGGCACACGCAACCCCCCCCCCCCCAGCTCTCCTGTGGGTCCTTACAAGGCAGCATGTGGGGGCTGATCAGCAGGTCGGGCAGGAGTTGTTCGCCTGTGGGGGGCAGGCTGGCAGCCAGGGACCCAGGCTGCAGGCTCGGCAGGACCGCAGGGAGAAGCTCCCCAAAGCCAGCAGGGTTGCCAGGGGTGGGGCCCAGGAGGCTGGTGGGGTCTGGTGCAGGAGGGCCCAGCACCACAGGTGGCTGGAGAGTGGGTGGCCACTTGACATCCTCTTTGGGTAAGGAATAGGGTGCCATGGGGGGGCCAGGTTGCACTGCTTCTAGAGGGTGGGGGCAAACAGAGCTTTAATGCCACTTCTGGTAACCGCCCCCTAGGCCCACCTACTCTTGGCCCTGGGCCTCCCTTCAGCCCCCTCCCAGGTGCCTGTGGTACCTGCAGCTTCTCCTTACTCTAGGCCCCCAACCACACCACCTCCCAGCCCCACCTGTGAGGCTCAGGCTTGGTAACATCCTCTGGAGCTGAAGAGAAGACAGGCAAAGGAGAAGGGAAGAGGCCAGAGAGAGAGAAGGGAGGCCAGGTTAATGAATTGATCTGATGCTAAAGAAATAACACATGAGCACCACAAAAGGCAATTCCCCAGTGTTCAGCTTAGCAAGGCCAGACCCTGCCTCCAGTCCCAGCTCTGCCCTCCCAGGCAGGTCAGTGAGCTCTCAGGGCCTCCGTTTCCTCATCTGCCTTCTACAGGTAGTAATACCTACTCAGCCCCAACTCCTGAGGGTGTGTCAGATGACATCTGGTCATGTTTTGTGCCAACAAAACCCTAAGGAGATTCAGGGTGCTGACTGTGTTCCTATCAGAACTCCCAAGAAGAAGCTCCAGAGAAGAGCTACAGAAAGGGCAGTAGGGCCCTGGAGGAAAGGGGCCACTTAATCCTAAAGCAGAGCAGGACAGCAGAAAGGCCGTAACAAGGCCCACCATGTCAGTGCACACAGACACTGCCAAGAGCGGCCCGGAGCTCACCTCTTCCTCCTCCTCCTCCTCCTCCTCTCCTGCACCAAAAGCGTAATCCTCACTGGGCTGTGACTCTGCAGAGCAGGGAGAGAAAACAAAAACAGAAACGCAGTTAGTGGAGGAGGAGGAGATGGGAGAAGGCCATCAGGGCTCCATGGGGCAGCTCCTGCTGTGGCTTCTTCCCTGCCGAGAGCTGCCCAAACAGGAAGGTGGAAGGCCACACAGCCACCAGAAATCACTAGGGACCTCTCTGACCCCATGGCACTAAGCTCCTTAGGCCACTAGACCTACACTCACTGGAGCCAAGAACAAGGGCAAGGTGAGCAAGATAGACACAAAGCCTGGTCTGTGCCAAGCCATCCCGGGCCTCACAAATGGTCCGTCGCAGGCCACTCCTGGAAGCCCGGGGTGTAATGACCTCGCAGGCCCAGGGCCCTGCCCCTTCCCGCACAGTTTCCTTAGGTGGCCCATGGGGTCAGGCGTGATACCTGCAGGAGCGTGGCCATTAGAGCAGACCTCGTAGATCTTGTAGGGCTGAGGTGGCATGTCCCGGGGTCCATCATAGATGAGGCGGAAGTCACGGCTCTTGTTAAGGGCACAGCGCAGGTTGGCCTTCCACTTGGCCGGGTCTGCCTCGTCCACCCCTTCGGTGTACTTTCCTGTCTCCTTGGCCCAGGCCTGGGCAAGAAGAAAAGATAAGGCAACCACAGAGAACCTCAACCTTCGCCAAAGCCCCAGCTCCTCCTGGCCTCTGGGAGTCACTGCTGAGCCAGTGAGACCTTCAGGGACACACAGCCTGACCTGAGTGTCCCTCTGCAAGGTAGGGGATACGACTCTAGGCCTTCCCGGCCCTTAGGGCTCCAAGAAACTAAAGGAAACCTAAGTGCTTTGAAAGGCATCTTATCCACTGCTCCTGCAAGGGTAAATAAGGTAAAATCTCTAAGGAGAATGGTGGATGAGAACATAGGATCTGGAGTGGGACCGGGTTTGAATCTGGAAACTGCCACCCACCAGCTTTGTGCCAGGGGCATGTCACTTTGCCTCTTTTTGCTGTGATGTCCTCATCACAGTGCCCACCTCACAGGGTGGTAGCAGAGACTCCAAGGCCCACAAAGCTCTCAGAACTGTGCCTGCACTTTGGACGGGCTCCATACACTTTAGCCGTTGGTATTATTTTTGAGGGTCAGTTGGCTAATACCAGGATTACAAAGGTTTCTTCCCTTTAACGTAGCAATTCGACTTCCAGGAATTTATCCTAGGGGTACAGAAGCATCCGCACAAAATTCTGCACATAAACAAGGTTTATTCATTGCAGCACTCTTTGTAAAAGCGGAAGACCCCAAATAAATGTCCCTCAATGGGAACTAGTTAAATTATGGCCAATCCTTAGAACGGAATAGTGGGCAGCAAGAAAAAAAAAAGGAGGGGGGGCTTTTGATATCCTAACATGTCATAATCTTCAAGAAATACGAGGTACAGGAGGGTATGTATACACCTATCATTTTGTAAAAAGCAGGAGAAAAGATAGGTACATATCTGCACACATGCACAAAAATCTCTCAGGAAGGATAAACAAGACACTGACAATACTAACTGCCTCCAGGGAGGGAATGGGTGGCTGAAGACGGGTGGGAGGGAGACTTTGCTGCAAACCATTTTACACTTTTTAAATTTTGAATTGTGTTACCTCGTCAAAAATAAGAAACAGATTTGAAAAGAACATTCAAAGGGTAAATATCAACCTGCAAAGACTAAGGAGACCCTATCCAAATGTTTAAAAATAAGGATTCTCTTCGATGCAGCAATGTTGAACTCTAGGAACTAATCCCAAAGAAAATCATTTAAGATGTACAACGGGTAAGGGGCGCCTGGGTGGCGCAGTCAGTTAAGCGTCCGACTTCAGCCAGGTCACGATCTCGCGGTCCGGGAGTTCGAGCCCCGCGTCAGGCTCTGGGCTGATGGCTCAGAGCCTGGAGCCTGTTTCCGATTCTGTGTCTCCCTCTCTCTCTGCCCCTCCCCCGTTCATGCTCTGTCTCTCTCTGTCCCAAAAATAAATAAACGTTCAAAAAAAAAAGAAGAAAATTAAAAAAAGATGTACAACGGGTAAGAGTTTAGAGGGTATCCGTGGCAACGGGTCTTCGACACTGAAACACTAAGCACTAAGCAATGTGAAGTGTCCAAAAACTGGGTTTGGATATCTAAACTGCTAAGCCCCGCACTGGTGACGGAAAGTGACGTGGCATTTAGGGCAGAGGAAAGCTGGTTCCGATGTTGGATGGTGAAAAGTGCAGGATATTCCAGGTTGATTCCATTTTTGAATTTTATAGACACATATGCAGAAAACTGAACATACAAGCAAAAAATTTCCATAGTTGTTACCTCCTCGTGTTAAGATTATGGGGGCATTCTGTGCTCTTTTAGAGTATGTTGGAGTATGCACTCCAAACACGCACACTGCACCCATACTCGTGTGATGAGAAAGTGACAAGAAAAGGGAGGAGGAGGAGGAGTTACAGGAAGGTCTCCCGGGGGCCTTTCAGTCCCCAGCTTGCTCTGGGCACAAGGTTAAAAAAAGGCACACTGCAGGGGTGCCTGGGTGGCTCAGTCAGTTAAGCGTCTGACTTAGGCTCAGGTCACGATTGCACAGTTCATGGGTTTGAGCCCGGTATCGGGCTCTCTGCTGTCAGCATAGAACCCGCTTCAGATACTCTGTCTCCCTCTCTCTCTCTTCCTCCCTTGCTCTCTCTCACACACACACTCTCTCTCTCTCTCATAAACAAATAAACATAAAAAAATTTTTTTTAAAAAAAGCACACTTTAGGGGCACCTCGTGGCTCCGTTAGAAAAAAAAAAAAAGGCACACGGTGGTTTTGCCTGCCTCCCCTTAGTCCAAGCCTGCGGTCGCCTGCGGCAAGGCAGCTGGGACAGCGGTCAGTTTAAGATGTATGGGGAGGTCCTCTTCTAGGGAGGGGGTGCATCAGAAGTCCAGGAGTACCCCCATCCTGGGCTTACCTTGAAGATGGTATTATCTCCGTCCTGGCTGGGGCCGTGCCGTGTGGCATGGCGCCAGGGGATGTAGAAGAATTTCCTCTCCCCATTGACCCACTGAAGCCCTGGGTACTGGCAGCTGTTCACCTGGGCCACCAGCCAGGGCTTGAGTCGCACACGGCGGGGTGGAGGGGGGGGCCTGGGGGCCGGCTGGTTCATGGCAAAGGGATCTGCAGCAGAAAGCCAGAGGGGGACATCAGAAGCTCTGCAGCTGGCCGCTCCCTGCAGCAGGAAGATGTGCAGGGGGCCAAGCCAGGGATTTGCTGGCTTCCTCTTCCTCTCTGGTCTGCCCAGATGCTCACGGCCAATTCTCTTTTCCAACTGTCAGCTTTCTGGTCACAGGGTCACTGCATCTGCTTTGTGTTTGGGAGGTGGGAGAGGGGGTGGGGTTCAGATAGAGGGGATGCATGCGTGCCCCGCCCAGGCATGCTTTACCAGGTGGGGCATCAATTCCCCAGCTGCTGTGAGGCTGCAGCGGCCCAAAGGCACAGGGCGGCCCATTGCTGCCTCACTCCACGGCTAGGCAGCCCACAGCCGGTGAGTGACTGATACACGGGGACAAAAAGCCAGTCCCCTTGCTTCAGATGGGGCAAACCGGTGCAACAGGCGCTCCAGAGCTCCGTGTGGGGTCAAACCGAAGGCCGTCTGCAGCCCATGCCACTTCCTTGCTTAGCTTTCTTCCTGCCCCACCCTGCTCCCCTCCTCTCCCCACCCCTTCTGCCCTCCCTCTCCTTATCCGGAGAACTCCCTCACTATGCCCCCTTCTAGGAAACTTGGCCAAAGACCAAGTCCCAGCATGTGAATGGAGGAAGGGTTTTCACACCCACTCTTCAGAGCTTCCTTTCTTCCTCAGTTTCCCTCCAAGGATGAAGCTTCCCCACACCTGGACATCTTGAGAGAAATCCCATCAGCCCACTCAGTCTACCTCCTGCCTCGCCAGGGCAGCAGCCTTAAGTGGGACTTAAGAAATACCAGCCAACTGATATACCTCAGATGTTGGAAGCTTCTGTCCTCCAGCTACTTCTCCCCGACCAGCCCTGCTCTCTCCTCTGACGGGGTTAAGACCAGACATAAGAGGAAGGCTGCTGGGGCTGTGACACAGGCGAGGGTCCAAGGGAGGGGCAGGCCTGTCAGGGAAGGAATGGCTGAAGGAACTAGGGCGTCTGGATTAGTGGCTAGGGACAAGAGCTATCCTTTGTGGCACCACCATGTGACAAAAGGACTAGGGTTTGAGTCAATACCTGGACAGTCTCCACTGAGGCAGACTAGACCCAGGTTGAAAAAAATTTTAACAGCTAAAGCTATGCAATCAATAGGCTCGGCCTGGGAGCCACTGGTTTCTGGGGGGTACCTACGCCCAGGTGGGCTTCCAGGTGGCCTGCCTTAGGTGGCAGATTGACCAAGATGATCTCTCAGGCCTGGACCCTATCATTCCAGGCCTGCTGGGAGCCCTGACCTCGGTTTCCCTGCCCAGTACCTTTTTGGCTGTGGTTGCTAAGCGCCACCTCCACGCTGCTAAGAAGTCTCCATCTGCGGGCCTCTCCTCAGGGCAGTGCCCAGCTCTGGGCTAGGACAGGGAGTTTAGGAGAGCCCCCAGCCCTGCCCCCAGGTCTTAAAAGATTGAGGGTTCAGTTCCCCTTTCTACACCAGCCTCCACCCAGCCCCAGGGGAAATGAAAGTGGCCAGAACAGACAACTCGGAAATCTGACTCACTGTGAACTGGGGGAAAGCTACATGGAAAAATTCACATTTGGGTCCCCAAGACCAAATTCTCAGTCCCTCACCCCGTAGCCCATTCCCCAGTCCCCTGCTGACGGTCACTGTACATTTGGTGTGGTTCACAGCTGTGGGGATGGCCTCACCCATCACATTTGTATTTGTAGCTCCCACCCGCATCCTCAGACGAGAAGCCGTGGTCCTAGAACGACCGGTGATAGCCACCAAGAGCTGCCATTCTGGCTATGTGAAGTGGACAGAGGAAAGCTCTGGTGACCCAGAGGGGAAGGCAAGCTTCCCTGACGACCAGCCCCCGACACGGTCAGGCCCGCAGCTGCGCCAGGGGTGATGGAGCCGGGACACCAGACAGGCCTACTCCTCTCTCTGCCCAGGGCAAGGAGGAAGTTAGGGTGACTCCCTCCCCGGCCGCCTAGCCTGGCCCAGCAGTGCTGTTCAGTAGAAAGACGTTGAAATTATTCACGTCAGTAATGTACAATCCCTTCGGGTATTCTAAGGAGGGGAGTATGGAGAAAGGGCTCCCATAACAAGCAGCCAGGGCCAAGGGAGGGTATCCGGCAAGCAGGCCAAAGAAAGATCTTCTGCCTCAGGTACACCAGGCCCAGGCTCAGTGTGTTTCCCAGCGAGGCTTCCTCCTGCCTAGAGGTGGGCTTAGATCTGCTTCAGACTATCCTAATGCCAAGAGTTCTGAATTTCAATGCGTTTGGGCCCCGTCCCACTTTCCCTCCAGGTAGAAATAGTGGCCCAGACTTCCCGGGCACCTCAGGAGCTATAGCACAGCTCTCAGAAAGTCCATCCACACTGTGCTCTACCGGTGGGAGGACTTGATTTTTCAGTAGAGGGCGGGCTTGACCAGGGGGTCTGCCCTGACTCACTGATAGCTGAACACGTGTGCCTTCTGGAGACTTGGGGTGACATTTCTGCGGCCCCCACACCTAGGATTTGAGCCCCGGAGAGTGGGGAAAGCCAGAAGAACCTGCATCAGTTTCCATGGAAATAAGGAAAAGGTGTGGGCTGCTGAGGACCTGAGAAGGCCCTTATGGGTGAATTCTGTAACAGTGAAGCATCTAGAAGGGCAGCCCAGGAACCTCTGCTGGGGTAGGAAAGCCCCACAATTCACGCCAAGGCCCTGGAAGCCCCGGAGCCAACCACCTGAGGAGCCCGGAACCCTGCGGAGACCAGGGACCCCCTACGGGAGGAGCTCTGCAGCCCGGTAGTGGGAGGAGCAGCAAGCCCCTTGCTACCTGTCTGATTCACACAGCCTCCCGGTAAATCCCACACTAAGTTCAGGGATAAGGCAAAGGGTTCCCTGCGCCTGGCGTGACCCTAAATCCCACCGCCTCCAGGTGAGTTGACCACATCCCGAGACAAGCTGAGGCCCAGATGCCTCTCTAGGCTTCCTTCAGGGGAAGGCCAGGGTGCAGGGGGAAACCCCAAAGTAAGGCCTTTAGGCAAAAAAGGGTGGTTTCCCAGTGCCTCCCTGCACTTGACGGAGCCTTAGCGCCCCCACCGGCTAGTTCCAGGGAGGGCGGGACGATGCTTGTGGCCTTGCTGCCCCTCTATTCTCCTCCATCGGCCCCGCCTGCGTCCTGGCAGGTCCTGGTCACTTATCCCCGTTTGGGGCGCGCGGGGAGCCCAGGCCAATCCCGCGGATCCACCCCCGGGGCGCGGACTCAGCTTCTGCCTCTTTGAACGCTCCGCGGGCTGATGGCGCCCCCTGTCTCTTCCCCCACCCTGCCGTGCCCGTCGCCCATCCCCTGCCCCTGCTCAGAGACTGCCCAGAGAGTACTGCGCGCGGTGGCGGGCACCTTCTACCCGCGTCGGCCACAGTCATCTCACTTTCCCTCTACTTTTAGACTCGTTTTGTTTTTAAGTTCGAGGGAAGTCTGTAAGGAAACTAGTCCAAGAAGTGCGCCCCGTGATTCTTCTCTGCTACGAGGGTCAGTGCCTCTTGTTCTCGGCCACTAGTCAAAAGACGGCGCCTCCGCCCGACACCATCTTCCCACACACTCTGCCCGAATTCCTGTCATTGGCAGGTGCCCAGGGAAGAGATGCGAAGCGTGCAAAAGGGGGGAATAGGGGCTCACCCCTCTACGACCCAAGCTAGACCGCTGTCGGGCGCCCAGGCGCTCCCCATCCTTGCGGCGGCGAGACGGAGGGAGAGCAGAGTAGACCTAGGGCTCCTGGCAGCGGTGACCCCTCCGCCGGTCCCCGGGCTCCCCGGGTGCCTGAGGGACGAAGGCTGCGGGTGTGAGGCACCCCAGGCTGATCCGGACGTAGGGAGCACCTTGGAGGCCGCCAGACCGGAGGGGCATGCCCTGCCGTGGGCGCCCCCTCTGCCCCCCGCCACCGCGGGAGCTAGAGCGCCCGGAGGAGCCGGACGCGGACCCCTCCCGCGCGCCCGCCGTACCTCCGTTCCCCGCCCGCCGCCGGCCGGTGCCCGCAGGGCGCGGAGAGGAGCGCGGGCGGCCGAGACCTACCTGCCTCCGATGCACCCGCGTGGCTGCGCCCGGGAGCACGGGCCGGGCGGCGGGGCCGAGCTGCGCTCTCCCGGAGCTGCGCCTCCCGCTCGCCTGGCACTTCCGCGTCACCCGCCCCCGCCCCTGGATCGCGGCCGCCGAGCCTCTGCGCGCCGGCGGCGCCCCGCCCTGCCCCTCGGGACCACCCTGGGCGCCCCCGGCTCTGACCCGGCGACTGAGGGCTGCAGAGCGGGCCAGGCCGGGCCCCCCAGCGCTGCCCAAGGCCTCTGGGGGAAACGGCAGGCCGAGCGGTGGCCTGGACCGACTACTGGGCTCCTTCGGCAATCTGGAACCGCAAAATAGTCATTTGACAGCCCCAGACCCCCTCCCCACGAAGCCCAAGTGCTCGGCGGGGCCCGGGAACTTCCCTAGCCCGCGCCCTCCGGGAGTTCAAGTTCGGGTCAGACACAGGCCGTCAACAAAGTACAAACGAGGGCGCGGTAGGGCCGACTGATAGGTAGCTTCTCGGTCCTCTCCCTGCCCGCCCGCGCTCCTGGGAGGGTCGCTCCAGGGCCAAGCTGCTGGCATCTGGATCCGGACACCCCCCTCCTCGACGTGCTTGCAGACAAGGATCCTCAAGCCGTTCTGTCCCCTTTTCTGAGTCTCAACCTGCCTGCCCCAGCTCTCCCTCCCTGGTTGCCTTTGGGACCTCTCAGTATCAGTGCGTGGTCTCTTGTCCCACACTTAACTGCTACCTTGACCATCCATCTGTCTTCTGAACGTTCTTTGATTTCACAAATGGGCCTCACTCACTGGCCCCAAACTTCCTACGTCCTGTTCCTTCTCCTGGAGCATTCTTTGCTTCATAATGACCGTCCTCCGAATTTTGTTTCAGCATGGCCTCCTCTGGAAAGCCTACCTTGACTTCCTCTCCTTGGTCGGGTTTCTGAGCTCTAAAGTTCATCCTCACTGGTTTCCCTTATGAAATTCTTAGTTTAAAGTCTGATTCCCACTGGAATCAGCTTACTCAGGGATTACTTTTGGTTTTTTTTCATTGTTTTCTATAGTAATTTAAAAAAATTTATAAATGAAGATTTCCAAGTTAACTGACCAAATTTTAGACAGCAACTAAAATATATAAGTTCTAGATAGTATTATTTGCCCTTTAAAGTTTAGAGACTCCTGTGTTTTTCACAAATCCAGTATTAGTTGACGAATCAGAGCTTTGGCCTTCCCCTCCCCTCTCCTTTTCCCTCTAGGAATACCTGGGTTCGTCTTTACTACTAATCTGTGTCATTACTTACTATGTGTTGTCTTTTTTCTTCTTTTCTGCATCTCTCTCCCTCTCCCCCAACCCCCAGCCCTAATGTAAAATGGAAATCTAATTATGTACAAGGGTTTTATTAATAGTATCTGCTGCATATTTCACTATTTCATAGTTTTTAAAATTTAAAGTGTGGATGGGGAAAATGTGGGTAGGTAGATGGTTTTATATTTTTTTCTGTAAAAATGAAACTGCCATTTAATTGAAAGTGGCCATCACAAAATGGGAACCTTTTTTTTTTTTTTTTTTTTTTTTAAAACAGAGACCAGTTATGCTTGATAAACAATATTCTATTTGGTCCAGAAAAAATTATCTGGAACAATAGCCATCAGGAGAATTCTTTTATTGTCAGATGCCCCACACAGAGTCTGAGGGACCATGAGACTCTAGGATTCTGCGCATTGCCCCCTATACACTGTCCCTTTTGCTCAGGTGAGGACCCGACTTTTAGAGACTCTGACTTTGTTAGGAACCATGCAGGGGCTATGTGTACATGAAGTTCACCACGCTTGAGCTGGCATCTATCTCCGTTGCTAAGTGACCTTGGGCAGGTCCGGTGAATCTCATTCCCTGTCTGTAAGGGGGAGATGATATTACCAAGCTCGTAGCATTGGCGCGAGGTTCCAGCAATAGGGGAGCTCCACTAGGGTCCTGCCTTGTCCAGACCGGGGGAACCTGAACGAAGAACCACTCTGGGACAGAGACATGGGATGGCGAGGAAGGGGCAGGGGCAGAGAGCATCATTCAGGCTCTTCCAAAACAGAAGGGTCCCCTTGCCTCCCAACGCTGTCTGTGGTGAAGAAAAAGCAAAGGGGAAGTGAGGGTGCACCTGACCACCTGCCATGCAATCACTCCCCATCCCCCACCCCACCTCCGCACCCCCCCACCGGGGCCTGGCCACACGGGAGCAGAGAGACTTGGCCTCCACAGCCCCAGGAGCCTTACTCCCAGCAGTAAGCCAGCCCTTGCCCCCACTTCCCCTGACTGGGGTGGCAGATTGAGGGTGTGGTCAGAGGCTTGATTCCGGTAGAAGCCAGGGTGCATGAGTATGTGGGTGGGGGGAGCTGTGTCACCAAAGGGAACCGAAAGAAGCCTAGTGTGAGCGGTAGGGAGAGAAGATAGAGGTGTAAGGGGTTAAGTGGGACAAGACCTCCCACCCAACTCTGGACCCGCCCCCGTCAATGCAGTTCTGTGCAAATTACAGCTGCCCTTACCTCCCCTCCAGGAGACCCACCCCCTCAGGCCCAGCCCTTGGGATTCCCCAGGCTGGCCTTCTCCTCGGATATCCCCTATTTTGGGGAACTTGTTGGCTAAACACCGGGCTCTGGAGTCTAACAGGCCCGAGTCACTCCCCAGTCTACCACTGAGGCATTGTGTGACCTCGAGCAAACCACCAACTCTCTTGGAACCCCCATTTCCCACCTGTAAAGCGAGAATAACAGCACTGTAGCAGGTTGGCTGTGGGGCCTAAATTCAACAAATGCTCAGTGAGCACCTTCTTCAGGCCAGGATAAAACGGAGAACAAAAGTCGATTCTGTCTAATGCCCTGCCCTATCTATGGTGAGAGATAGTAAATGCTTAAGTAACAAAATCGGGGGTCCTCGCGTGTCACTGTGCAGGATAACAGAGGCACGACATGACCCGACTTAGGTTTTAACTTGGCCACTCTTGACTTTGTAAACACACAAGTGGTAGCTTTATTATTAGCGACGCCCAGGAGGCCATATCGGGGCTTCTTCTCCATTTCTTACCAACTGCCACCTCCTCAGAGCTTTCTGGGGCATGACCTGGAAGTCCCCCACTTGGCCAGCACAGTCACATGCACGTCCCTAGACCTCATGTCCCCTCGTCTCCCAATTTGCAGCTCTCTTTACCTCTTCACATGGCCTGAGGCCTAAGACGCCGTGCTGTCTCCTGCATCCATCATCCCAGGCCCCAGCTCTCTGCTCCCTTGGCCCTTTTAAGAACAAATGTTACTTCCCTTTTCCTTCGTGGTCAGCACCTTTCCTCACCCTGACCCCCTGCAGCCTGGCTTCCACACCTTTCCCATGGATTCTGCTCTGGGCCTTGGTTCCACAGCTCAAGCAGGCCCTGGTACTCCCAGGAACGCCTCAGAATCTCCAGTCTCAGCATCTCTCTCACTTAGACTCTCAGAGGCTGCCTGGGATTTCATTAGTGCCAGGAGGTCTCATCAGCTCTTTAAAGAAAGATGGTGGAGACTCTCCTAGCTCAGCTCAGAGCCTTCCTGTCGTCCCCCCTCCTTGGTACTGCCCTGCGTCTCAGTGCATTTGTCACTGGTTCTTCTGCTGACCCCTCCCCCACTCATATCCTTCTAGAGCCAGAATGCCCCACCCAGACATCCTGATACCCCCACCCCCGCCCCCACTGCTGCACGGGTGCTGATTCTAGCACTCTTAAAATCTGCTGAGCTCAGCATTTCACTCAAACCACTTCCGTCCCCACTGCTGGGCTCTGTCACAGAAGAGATCAGGGCTCCCGTCCTTCCTGCCTGTTGGTAGAGCATGAGTCACCTGGACAAGAAGGAAAAGAAAGAGGAGGAAACCTTCTAGGCTTCTGCAGTGCAAATAGTTGCTTTATGGGGACAGAGGCCACTTGGCCTCATAGGATCCAGCTGTGGACCTTGGTGTTCTCTCTTGTCCCCCAAAAGACCTGATTGAAGCCTAGACTCTTTATATGTCCCCACCAGGGAGAGGGGTCCCATCCAGGTCCATGAGGTCCACCCATCATTGGTTGGCATGTAGGGGACTCTGTGGTCACAGGCTGCAGTGGGCTTATCAGCCAGACCCATCTCAAGTCCCTGCAGCTTAGAACCAGTCAGTGCATGGGACCCTGCCCGGGGCAGGACTGGTGTCCGTCTGAGGTGAGAAGTGAGGGAGGGAGTCAATTCTGTCTAGGATGTCAGGGTCAGCCCAAAGGCATAGGGGTGCTCCCAACTCACATCTAGCCCTCAGGGTGGTAGGCAGATGACAGAGGACTAGGGTTGGCTCTGGGACTCAGGAAGAGGTGCTCTGTGGCCTGGAGCAGCTGAAGCTTGAGGTCATGGGATGGGGCCACGAGGCATGACATTCATCCTACGTGGCCTCTCAACACTTCATCGCAGAAGGGGGATGTCCGCTGCCCCTCTTTGGCCTTCTACAAGGCAGGCTGTGTGGGGGGGTGTGGGTTGAGCATCTCCCACTAGAGGTGGGGGGAGGAGTGGGAGCTCTTGGGGGCTGGTGGGAGCCAAACAGAACTGTGGGAACAGGTGCTTGATTCCTGCCAAGCAGATACTTCTGGACTATTTCCTGGGGGTCAGGCCTCTGGGGGTGGTGCTGGGTTGGGGTGTCCCCAGATTACTGCTCTGGTAGCTTCGGATGCCAGCAGTGAAAAGTCAAGAAAGCACAAAGTTCTAGGGGCTAAAGGACCCTGAGAGGCTCCTAGGACAGGCCTACGCTGTTCTCTTGGGTCCCAGAAAAGAGGAGGCTGTCAGGCCTCTCTGAAGGGGAGTCTGGCGGTGGTTCTTACCAGGCCAGTGTTCTAGAACCTCATTGTTTCACAGGTCTCCAAGCCAGGAGCCAACTGGAACTCTGATGCCCGCCCAAGTCCCCATGCCAGGCCGACTGCAGCCACATGGATGCTGGTGGGCATGTGGGATTCAGGAGTCTCCACTGATCTGTGCCAGTCTGGAAGGCCACGTATGTCCTGTTTCTCTCAGCCTATCCTCCTTCTTCTTTGCTGGGGCAGCGCATTCTTCCAGATCTGCAGGGGGACTGACGTGACTTGACAGTTATCTGGGGCCCATCACGGAGACAGGAAGAACGAGCTACCTGCTCAAGCAGGAAAGAGCTCCCAGGGGCTTCTTCATCATGCCCACCCCCCACCCCCCAACACACTGCAAAGGCTTGGCTTTGCAAGTAGGAGGTCACAGAGCATCCAAAAGAACTGGGCAGGGGGACAGTGATCCCAGGGCTCCTGGGTCCCACCTGGGACTTGGCCATCCAGAGAGCAAGCGCTCAATCCTGCGTCCTCACTGCGATTCGGGGCCCGGGGTTCAGGGGAGAGACGGTAGGGCCACAGGCCCCTTGCAGAGGAACAGCCTATCCCAGGCCTTGGAGAAGAGCCTTGGAGTGGGGCAGGTCACCGCCCGCCCCACTGCAGCACCAGGGAGGGGGGAATGCTGGGTCAAGGCGGTGTTGGAAATGGATGTGGTGTGGAGGGGGCAGGCCCCATGCTGGGCTGACCTGAGGAGCAGCTACAACCAGACGATCCTAATGAGTCCTTAATACATGCTACACGCTACTGAGCACGTTTCATGTTATTACTGCATTTAATTGCCATGAGCAGCCAACATGAAGTGGGCATTATTAGTATCTCCCTTTACAAAGAGGCAAGCTGAGAAACTTGCTAACCCCGTGAACTTGGACAAGTTAATCTGCATACTTCTTTGTAGTCTTAGTATCATCCTCGGCTGATAGAAGCACGGCCCCGATCTCTGCCTCAGTCTTCACATGGTGCCTTTCCCCATGTCGTATCTCTGTGTCCTGTGTCCAAATTTCCCTTTTCATGAGGATGTTAGTCATATTGGATTAGGGCCCACCCTAATGACTTCATCTTAACCTAAATAATTACATCTGCCACGATCCTGTGTACAAATAAGGCCACATTCTGAGGATCTGAGTTAGGACTTTAAAGTACGGATTTGAGGGGAAATAATGCACCCCCTACCAATATTTAACATGTAACCTACTTTGCACCAAACACTGGGGTCACATTTGATTTTCATGGCAACCGTAGAAGGCAGGAGAATGTATCGCATTCATTTTACAGACGAAGACCCTGAAGTTCAGCAAGGTTAGGTGGTTCACCCAAAGGCACACAGCAACTAGCCAGGGATGTGAACCACACTAAACCATAAGTGACGTCTGATCATGCCAGAGTCAGACACACCGGGGTTCAGGTCCTAACTGGATGGCCTGGAGAGGTATTCACCCTCTCTAGCCTTCAGTGTCCTCATTTTAAAAATAGGGTCAATATTGTCCTGTCAACAACAAAGTGCTGCTGTTCAATGGTGAGGATGAGGTCTAGCCCGGTGACTGACACAGAGTAGAAGAAATGATAGTGATATAAATGTAGCAGTAGCTGCTGGGTAGGGCATGTCCTGTGTTCTGTTGGTTCTGGGTGGCTGCCTCCCTATGACCACCTGTCCTTGCTGAGTCCCCAGGGCAGTCAGAGCCAGGGAGGCATGCAGATCAGTCCACCCTGGCCACCCAGAGCTCCCTGGGGAGCTGCACCCCCTAGACATGACTCCAACTCTTCCCCTCCACCGGGCCCGACACAAGTGAGGGGGAGGCTGGAGGGTGTTGGCAGCTGGGGGCCTCCTTCCTGTGCCCAGGCCCCAGGGTGTTGTCTGTGTAGAAAGGTGGCCCGGGTGTTCAGAGAATGACCACAGCCCCTGAGGGAGGCTGCCTACTGCCCAGCTGCCTCACCCTCTCTTCCTCAGGGGCAAGCCCATGAGAAATTGTAGGATCAGAGAACAGACCAGGGGTTGGGGGTGCAGGGATGGGGCTGACCACAAAGGAGCAGCACGAAGCGGTGGGAAGACTAAAATTAGTGGGTACACTAAAAAGAATGAGTTTTATTGTATGGAAATGACAAAACTTTAAAAAGTGATTCAGAAGGGCCAAATTCTATGGGCGCCTGGCTGGCTCAGGAGAAGCGTGTGAAACTTGATCTTGGGGTTGTGAGTTCGAGCCCCACGTTGGCTGTGGGGGGCAGTTTCCAGAATTAAGTAAGTATGTAATTAAAAAAAAAGAAGAGCCAAATTCTAAATGTCAAGAAGTTTTAGGAATAGCTTAACAAATTTAGTTTGTAGTTTCCTTCTTATGCAAGCAAAAGACCCAAATATGATAAATATGTCTTAGAGAACTCTTTAAGTAAACCTAAAATAAAATTTCTAAGTAATTAAACAAAGAGAAGCAAAGAAAAGGAATACATCCTTCCCAGAAAGGCAGGAGTGGCACCTTGTCCCTACCCTTTGTGTCTCCCTCCCTCCAGCCTGGCTTGTCAGGGCCCTGCTGTGCCTCCCTGACTTCTTCCCAGCTCTCGGGAGGCTGACTTCTGTCAAGCTCCCTGACTGTCCCAGGGGCTCAGACAAAGGGCCCACCCTCAGTATGGGTGGCTGCAGGTGACAGGCGGACAAGTTGGGGCCCTGGCAGGATACAGGTGGCATTAAATGGAGGCAAGTTCGCAGAAGTGTTAAACAGGGTTACGAAAGCCAGTGGGGAATGTCCAGGCACCCAGGGCTTAGCATCATCGGGAACCATTACTACCCTCTGAGGGACAACCTCCAGGACCTGCCACAGCAAGGCGACGGCACTGTCTGTTCCGTATCCCTGTCCCCCTATCTCTTGCCAATGCCTCCCCCTAGCCAAAGCCACCCAGAATCCAGAGACCAAGAGAGCCAGGGACATGCGGACTGAGGAGGCCAGCCTCCTTGGGGCATGGAGTGAGGCAGAAGAAACCAGAGGATGGATGGGGGGAGGGGTGGCAAGCAGAGAGAAAGGGAGGAATCTGATTGGGGGGGGTTGGGGGATATGCCCTAGGGCCCAAGGTTACCTCAGGCTTCTCCCCCGGGGGCAACCAAGCCTCCCAGCTGCTCTTCCAGGCTGGGAGTTCCTGAATGAACGAATGAATGAATGAATGAATGAATGACGAATTTGAGGATGGATGAGTGACGGATATAATGGGAAGAGGCTGGCTCGTGCTGGCACTAAAACAAGGTGGATTATTTTCCCCAGGATTTCCAACCTTCTAGGCCTTTAAGGACTGTTTCCTAAGTACCCACTTCGAGGCCCTGCAAAGGACCCTGAGCTGGAGAAGCAGAGGCCAAGGCAGGGGTGGGGGTGCCATCAGGCACTGGGGAGCCTGTGTGGCCCTGCCCTGCCCTGCCCAGGAGGCCTTGCTTCTCCTCCCTCTCACTGGAAACACACTCAGGGGCTGCCCACCCCCTAGCTCCACCCCCACCCCTCACCAAGGCCCCACCTTCTCCATCTGGGCCACTCAGGGCTGGGTTCAGTTGGGTGTTGATGCTGCAGGGGAGGGGAGGTGAGGGACAGCAGGGTGGAGACTGGAGACCGAGGGACCTGTCACCCCGATTAGTATAGTGTGCACATCTGCAGAGTAGCACCAGCTCCCCAGCGCAAGCCTCCTTGTGGGAGGAGCAGAGCTTGGCCTCGGGACTTCGAATGTTCTCAGAGTGCCCTGGGAGGTAGGGATGGTGGTGATTGATGGGGAGGGGGAGGCTTTCCCTTCCGCGGCTGGCGGTGCCAGGAGGGGCCTGGCATTGTGCTGGGCGCGTGAACACTTGCACATGTGCATCGTCTGACCTACATACTTTGTCAGGTTGCAAACCACCCCTCCCGCACCCTGTACCTCTTTCAATTAGGCTGGGTGTTTAGCGAAGGCTATTGTGAGTCCGAGGGGGCAGAGGCAGAGAGGTGGGGAGCCCCAAATCTCATGGGGAAAACCTCATGAAGGCTCAGTTTCTGGAGTCCAAGAACCAGCACTGGGGTTGGGGTGTGGGTCAAGATGGGAGGGTGGGAGGCGTAAGGCAGGTCCCCTTCTGAGAGGTCTCTCTTGGGGGTCCTCAGACATCATATCCCCCACTTCTACTTTGGACTGGAGCTTGGAAGGCAGCAAATCATAGGACTGAGCATCACTTGGGATGAGGGTCAGGGGCCTGGGGTGAGGGTTCAAGGGCAGAGTACCCCTCATTATGCTTCAGCCTTGCCCCGACCCAGTCTTCAGTCGCGGCCTTCATAGAAGTCTCAGTGAGTAGTACGGAGGCCTATCCCCAGTGAGTGAACTGATCCCTGGTGTGTGAGTGACCCCGGTCTTCACCTTGTCCTGTGCTCCACCCGTTCCCTGCTCCCAGGTCTGTTCCCAAAGATTTCCAGATGCACTGACAGTGGGGTTCCAATAGAGACCGTTTGCTTTCTTAGCAGGGCCGCTGGTTGAATGAGATAGGTGGAAGCCTTCTGCGACTGTCCCCCGCCAAGCTTCCTCATGTTCAAATCCCCCCACTCCATGCTTCGCCTACCCTCCAGCCCAGCTTAGCTCAGGCTTCCAATTTTAGGATACTCTAGGGAAAGGGCAGAGGGTAGCTACCATTGCCACTGAGCCCTGCCCCCACAGCCTGTTTGTCTCTGGGGGCAGAAGGGAATGTGGACGAGCTCAGGGGTTATACCGAGAAGTACTTAAGGTGTAGGAAGGAGCAGCAGGGGCAGTTGCCAGGGGAGCCTGACCCCAGGGCTACCAATGAGCTGCTCCCAGACCTCAGGACACTTGCTTTCCTGAGCCTGAACGTCTGACTCAGGAAATCCGAGGTGATGCCTGGGGCCATGCAGCCCCTCAAATGCTCCATCAAAGCTGCATCCTCCGTATCGCTCACTGGGGCCACCATGTGGCCATCTCAGTGCCTCAGTCCTTCTCGGTGGCGTCCCTTTTCCAAGGCCATTCTTGCTCAGGCAGCTTTCCTGCCCACACACTCGGCCCAGGACCTTCCCTGGGGACATCTTACCTGGATGGGACAGGAAGACAGTATAGTAAGCTGTCCACAGTTAGCCTAGAGCAACCACTACGAAAACTACTAAATAAATAGGTATAAAAAAAAATCATTTAGGAATAATTTAAATCTTATATTAGAAAATACTCACATTGTTGGGGCGCCTGGGTGGCGCAGTCGGTTAAGCGTCCGACTTCAGCCAGGTCACGATCTCGCGGTCCGTGAGTTCGAGCCCCGCGTCAGGCTCTGGGCTGATGGCTCGGAGCCTGGAGCCTGTTTCCGATTCTGTGTCTCCCTCTCTCTCTGCCCCTCCCCCGTTCATGCTCTGTCTCTCTCTGTCCCAAAAATAAATTAAAAATGTTGGAAAAAAAAAAAAAAGAAAATACATTGTAAAAGAAGGCAGTCTGGGAGAAATAGACGAACAAAAAAGACATGAGATATTTAGAAAACTAGCAAGATGGCAAATACAACTAACTATCAATAATGTGAACGGATTAAAGAATCCAATTAAAAGGCAGAGATCATCAGATCCGACACCAATATCCGACAATATGCTATCTATAGGAGACAGATTTTAGATTTAAAGATATAAGGGTGCTCTCTCTCTCTCCCTCTTTTTCTCTCTCTCTCAAAATGCATAAACATTTTTAAAAATTAAAAAAAATCTATCGGGTCTAGTATAGCACAGGGGAATATAGTCAATAATGTTGTAACCACTTGAATTTTTTTTTTTTTTTAGCGTTTATTTATTTTTGAGAGAGAGAGAGACAGAGCATGAACGGGGGAGGGGCAGAGAGAGAGGGGAGACACAGAATGCAAAGCAGGCTCCAGGCTCTGAGCCATCAGCCCAGAGCCCGACGCGGGGCTCGAACTCACAGACCGCAAGATAGTGACCTCAGTCGGATACTTAACCGACTGGGCCACCCAGGCACCCCACAACTCTGTATGTGATAGATGGCAGCTAGACTTGGTGGTGACCATCCTGTAATGTATATAAATATGGAATCACTATGTTGGGCACCTGAAACTAATACAATATTGTGTTTCAATTAAAAAAGTATTATGATGATGGTATATGTTAGAAATCTAATGGTTAATTTAAATTCACATTTACTGTATATATTAAACATAAACTTTCTGCTTTAAACCTTAAAAAAATCGACTGGGTCTGATATTAGTATAGCCTCTCAAGTTTTCTCATGGTTGCTATTTGCATGATACAGCTTTTTACATCTATTTGTATCTTTGGGTTTTTTTTTTAATTTGTTTATTTTATTTAAAATTTTTTAAACATTTATTCAGTTTTTGAGAGACAGAGAGAGAGCATGAGTGGAAGAGGGGCAGAGAGAGAGGGGAGACACAGAATCCAAAGCAGGCTCCAGGCTCCAAGCTGTAGCACAGAGCCCAACGTGGGGCTTGAACTCATGAACTGTGAAATCATGACCTGAGCCAAAGTCGGTTGCTTAACCGACTGAGCCACCCAGGTGCCCCGTTTTGTTTTGTTTTTTTTAATTTTTAATGTTTATTTATTTATTTTGAGAGAGAGAGAGAGTGAGTGCAAGCCAGGGAGAGGCAGGGAGAGAGGGAGAGAAAGAATCCCATGCAGGATCCATGCTTCCAGCACAGAGCTGGATGCAGGGCATGAACTCATGAACTGTGAGATCATGACCTGAGCCGAACTCAAGAGTTGGATGCTTAACCTGCTGAGCTACCCAGGCACCCCCAGACCCAATAGATTTTAAAACAAAGGAAGTTACTAAAGATAAAGAGGGACATTTTATCGTGATAGAAGTTTAATTATCTAAGTGGTGACAATTAGAAACAGATATGCACCTAACAAAAGAGCTATAGTTCACAGCACATACAAAAATTAACTCAAAATGGATCAAAGACCTATATGTAAGAGCTAATACCATAGGAAAATATAGGAATAAATCTTCTTAACTTTGGATTAGGTGATGGTTCTCTACATATGACACTTGAAGTAAAGCAACAAAAGAAAAAAAAAACAGATAAATTGAACTTCAACTTCATCAAAATTAAAAGCTTTTGTGCTGCAAAGGACACAGTAAAAAAAGTAAAGAGTCACCCCACAGAATGGAAGAAAACAGGGGTTAGCCATATACCTGATAAATGATTTGTAATTTACAAATCTTTGTTCTTTGTAATATACAAAGAACTCTTACACTGAATAAACAAAAAGACAACTCAGTTAAACTTGGGGAAAGGATTTGAATAGACATTCCTCCAGAGAAGTTATATAAATGACTAATCAGCACATGTAAAGATGTCAACATCATGAGTCATTAGGGAAATGCAAATCAAAACCACACTGGGATACCACTTTACACCCACGAGGATGGATATTAAAAAAAAAAAGTCAGACAATAATGAGTGTTGTAGAGAATGTGGAGAAATCGGAACCCTCATATACTGCTGGTGGGAATGTAAAGTGGTACAGCCACTTAGGAAAACAATTTGGCACTTCCTGAAAAGGTTAAAGATAGAGTTACCACAAGATGCCGCGATCCCACCTGGCAGACACCCAAGAGACGTTGATGCATAAATCCACAAAAAAACTTGCACATGAATATTCATAATAGCCCCAAAGTGGAAACAATCCAAATGCTTATCAACTGATGAGTGAATAAATAAAATAAGGAATAAAAAAATAAAAACTGGAATGTTATTCGGCAGTAGAAAGGAACAAGGGTACTGATACATGCCACAACACGGAAGATCCTTGAAAATACGCTAAGCGAAAGAAGTGGGACACAAAGGACCACATGTTGTAAAATTTACGCAGATGAAATGTCCAGAATAGGCACATGAATCCGTACAGAAGTGAAAATGAGTGGTTGGTTGCCTGGGGCTGGCGAATGGGTTGCGGTAGGAAATAGGGGGTGACTGCAAAGGGTACAGGGATTCCTTGGGGGTGATGAAATGTTCTAACAGTTGATTGTGGTGATAGTTTAGTATATTCACAGCCATGTGACTATACCCAATTACTGAAGTGTATACTTCTCCCCGCCCCGCCCCCCCCATAACAACATCCTTTATTGGGCACCAGCAGTGCCCTGGTAAGCCCGCGTGCGCAGACTGGACGAGGTGCAGGGCTGGCTTTAGTGACGGTGCTGTCGCAGCTGCAGTCCACCACAGCCACACGTCCCAGGTTTTAGTTTCTTTGTTCAGCTTTATATACACTTTCGGGTGCCCCCTTCCCCGCCCCCGCTGCTGCTGTCACATGCGATCACATGACTTTCAACTTCACTCATGGGCTGCTCAGCTATCAAATCAATGGCAAAGTTTTCATTCGCCTCTTTCTGGTGACCTACAAATCGAATTTTCCTAGTCTTTATTATCATAAACATGACGGATGTGTGTAACCTTCTCCCTGGTGGGCCAGGATCGCACCCCAAAACACCTGGAGCCTCCACAGAGCTCATGCCCAGCAGCCCCAGAAGGTCACACTGCCGCCATCTTGTGGGCTCTGAATTGTGCTCTTTCAACAGGTGGATTTATGGTATGTGAATTATATTTCAATAAAGCTGTTACCAAAACAAAAACCATAGAAAGGGAACCTGAGGTTATTTGTGGGTACTAGGACATCTGGTGCCTCATGGTAGTCCAGCTGTGGTTTTGATCTGCTGGCCTCTCCTCCTTGTCATCTGATCCCTCTCTTCATATTACCTGGAAGGAAGAGCTGCTATTCCTTTCTCTCAGTCCCTATTCTAGCTCTTGTCTTTCTCTAAAACTGTGGGGTGGGGCTATGGTGCTGGGTGAGACCAGTTGCTTGACCAGAAGAACGCCCTTGACCAATCTTGGTCCAAACTCCAGTGGCCAGCCTATGTGGGAAGGCAAGTGTGGACCCTGACTGCCAAGGGAGTCCAGAGAGGGGTGCTGAGCTAATCCAAAGCAGAGGGCCTTGGGCAAGTGTAGGCAATGCCCCTTACTGACCAGCCTCCATCTGGCTCCTCAGAGCCACAAATTGAGTTGGGTCACTTCTGATGCAGGCTGTCAATGATAGGCTTTGCCTCTGTTTGGGATCTGAAGTCTGGGGCCCTGACCCAGGATCGCAGGAATAGGGGCCGAAGGAACTTCTGAGACTCAGTAACCCCAACCCAATCTTTGGATTTTATAATGGGGTTGAGGCAGTGGGAAGAGAGACCCCTGTGTGTGCCCATCCACCGGTACCTGCCAAGCAACCCCCATGGCTGTACCCTGGGATTAAAGCAGAAAGGGGCGGAGCTGGCAAAGTGGACCTGCTGGAGGGGCGCTCCCAGCCCATTGTGCAAGGGAGCATAAATCTTGTAAATTTTGCACGCATAAATCTTGTAACTGCATGCATTCCCAGTACTGTGGGAGAACCGAGGAGAAGCGGAAGTTCCCCGTGTGCAGGAGTCATGGGTGGTGGGTGAAGATCAACAACATCTCCATAGCGGTTAGGCGTCAGAGCTCTGGTGGAGCGCCAGTCCCCCGCTCTCCAGCTGAGTGAGCTTGCCTAGGCTGCTTAAACTCTCCAAGCCCCCGTTCCCTTGCCTGTTGGAGCCATTAGGGATAGCAAGAAGAGAAATGGGTGGGAAGAAGAGGGAACTGCCAGCAGGAAGCTACATGTATGTATCTTGTCTCTTCTTCCCCCAACTTCTTAGCTTGAGAAATGAAAGTCACAAAAGAGATTGAAGACACCCTAGGTTGGAATAAGCACAAGAATGACGGGCAAGCTCCCCTCCAGGCTGGAGAACCTCAAGGCTTGGAGGTCCCTGTATGAGCTCCTGGAAACCTCCCCGCCCCCACTCCCCCCCAGGTCCTTGCTCTGCTGCAGGATTCAGATATGCAATCTGATTGCATCAGTCTCTCTATGCCAAAATCAAAACAACAAATGTACACACACTCCTAAAATCCCAGCAGGTTCAATCCAACAAGGAAGTATTCGGTTCCAGCTGTGAATATTAATCTGTGCAGTGTTGGTCAAGTGTGGGGACTGGTATTTCGTACTGAGCAGTTGTGCCGCAGCTTGGCACAGAGCCTGGAACATCGTGAGGTGGACCTTGGCGGGCATTTTAAGGACAGGCAAAGGATGACCTTCCTGGAGGGGGACCGGTGGGCTACC
>NW_024412391.1:17441331-17447068 GCF_014898765.1 Herpailurus yagouaroundi
TGAGTGGGGAGGGAGGGTCCTGGGGGAATCGGGAGGCTGAGAGAGGAGCTGCTGAGATTGCGGACTCAGGGGCAAGTTGACAAGGGTTGTGGGGGTGGGGGGAGGGGGGCTGGGATCCTGCACAGCCTGGAAATCGCATGGTCTACACATGCTTGCATATGGTCGTGTGAGCCAGGTGAAGGGTGTGGAAGAGCATACCCGTGTCACCCTTGGTCACCTGGGGGTGGCAGTACATGGGCAAGGGAAGGGCCTGGGGCAGATGTAAATGATACGCTTTGTTTTTATACCTTAGTAGTATCTCATTTCGTTTGTCACAACCAGTATGGTTTGAAAGATATCAAGTGAAGTACAAGAAATTAATCATTTACTAATCCTTTCTGTCTCTCCCTCCTCACAACTGCCTTTTGCTCCCAGCCAGCAAATCCAGAGAGAAAACCAACCTGCTGCTATTGGCAGTGCAACCTGAAGCAGGTAAGGAGCGGGAGGCAACTTATGTTGGGGTCTTCTGTGGGCCGGGCACCGTGCATACGTCAGGCGCACACACACATCGACCTGCAGACTCGGCGGTAAGAGAATCAACAAGGGATGTTGAAGACCAGGGACTAGCAAGGGTGGGAAGCCATCACCACTCCTGGGCTGAGAGGACAAGGGGAAGGAATAGCGTCATCACGGGAGCCAGGTGAGCAGAAGGAGGGAAGAAATACCCCGAGCCACTCTCCTCTCCTGCCTTCCAGGCCTCGCCTGTGCCTCTCATTGGCTGACCCCAGAGGCGGCCAGGGGGAGTCTGTAGGGGCAGAGAGGGAGGAGAATGAATGGGAGGAGGGAGAAATGGAGAACCACCAGCACAGACAGCGAGTGTGGAGCAGGAGTTGACCTCAGAACTTCAGCTGCCCTACGTAGCAACATGTGCTCCTGTGCCCGCACGTCCCCCCGGCTCCCACACACCACTCTGTCTGTAGGGCCATCTTGCCAAGTAAAGGCTCAAGCCCGAGTCTTTCCTTCTTTCTCTGGCCAGAATGTCCTCTTCTAAGGGAAGGGCTGGGTTTTGGGTCGGGACAGCTGCGTCTAGCAGAAAACGGGAGTCCTGTATTCCAAGCCCGACACCTATGATCCTGTGCTCACACTCTTCCTCTGCCAGGAACCCCATTTCCCCTTCTCTTGACCTGCATGGGACATTCCACCAAGGACCATGTTTTGTTTACTGCCACATCCCTGTATCTGGCTTGATGCCCGGCACAAAAGAGGCTCACAGTAATCACTCGTGGTGGAACCCAGATGACTCTCCGGATGCCCTTTCCTCGGAGCCCTGGGCTTTTATGTCATGGATTGGGTTTTCCGGAAGCTTCTTTACCTTCTGTTGCAGATAAAGAATGTACCGAGCCCTCTTTCCAGCCATTAATTTACATAACCTTCACAAAACACTCAATTGGGGGGGGGGGGGTTGTTAGAGCTACAGGTCACAGCTAAGAGAAATTCACCACTGAAAGTTAAATGACTTGTCTGGAGACACCGGTAGAAAGTCCCATCAGACCCAGCATTTGGTCTAGCAGCTCTCACCACAGTCTGCGCTTAGCCTCTGCTCCACCCAGTCTCCCAGGGGACCTGCCTTATAACAGGCACCGCTTTCTTTAACCTTGATGGGACCAGAGCTGCTACTTCCTTGTTTCTTTTCTGGCCTGCTGGCCCTAGCTTTCCTCTGCTCCTGTGAGCCTAGCTCCAGGCCCCCTGAGGCCAGGTCTCAGCATTGGCTCACGGCCGCCCCTCCCCCTTCTGCCAATGTCTTAGGCCTCTTTAGGGGTCCACATTCCTGGGGAGAGATGCTGTCCTCTCTTAAGGCGCATGGGGAGTGGGCTGGCGGGACCTTTAGTCCCGGCCTGGGCTGGGGGAAGGGTGGCTTCTGACTTGCTGGCCTTTACAGCAGGGACGGAGACTGCTTTGGCAGGATTCATGGCTCCACCCTCAGTGTCCCTTTGCCTGTGAGCTAGGGGCCCATCCCCACCTCCCCCTGCTTCCCAGCTGCACTGAGGAGTTTGTGGCCAGCTTTCTTCACTTCCTCCCTTTGGCCCCCTCTGCCTGCTGAGCCCAGGGCCCAGCCCTGCCCCCAGTCCAGGCTCACCCCCGCCCCTAGGCCTGACTTTAGGAACTGGAAAATGGGCAGGGACCAGCCAGCAAAGGGAGGGCTTGGCATTTGGGGCCAAGCCTGGGCTTACTGGAGGTGGCTAGGGGTGGGGAGTAGAGCCCAGGAAGGAAATGTATAGGTGGACAAAGGAGGGCGAAAGCGGGAGCCCTTGATTCCAGAGGTCTGGAGCAGCACCTATGGCTGTTATTTGTTATTTACTGAGCACTTAGCGTGTGCCAACCACTACCCTAAATTAGTTTTATATTCTCACTGCCAGTCTATAAAGTAGATAGTATAATCCTCAGTTTACAAACAGGGAAAGTGAGGTACGGTTAGGGGTCTAAGGGCACACCGATTTGGCTAAATAGGGTTTTGAACCCAGCCCAATCCTCTTCTCCTGCAAGCAAGAAAAAAGCTGAACTGGGAACCCAAGGGCAAATGGAATAACCCTAAGGGGGCAGGAAAACCAGCTGTCCCAGGGCCCCAGAGTGACAAATCCGTGTTTATTGTCCGGTCTTCTCCAGGGATCACGTGCAGGAGACGGTCCCAGCTTCCCGCAGGGCTGGGGCTGCTCTCCCGCCGCCTTACCTCTGAGACAGGGCTGGGGTCAGGATGGAGCTGGGGTCCAGGGCGCGAAGTGCCCATCAGGAAGGCAGGCGCCACCCCGGGCGGGATGACAGACTCCAGAAGCCCTCCCTGAACAAAGACTGGGTGGGAGGCGGCCTGGTGTGTCCCCACCCCGCCTCCCCCAGCGCCTGTTGAGCCGCGACCACAGACAGCGAGGCGGAGCGAGCATGGCGGGGCCCCCGGCCGCTCTGCTGCCCCTCGTCCTCCAGCTCACGAGCGTGGCCGTGGCCTCCGCGACGGACGGAGGTAAGTCGGGGCGCTGAGGGCCTGGGGGCGGCCGGGAAGGACCCCATTTCTTACTCAGCCCAGCCTGAGGGAAGGAGCTGGCGCCAGGCTGCCTCTCCCGACCCCCAGCCTCGGGGTGCGGGCGCCTCTCGGGCGGCCTCGGTCCTCCCCGTCGGTGGAGGAGCCAGCAAGGGGGCGCGGCCCTGAGGTTGAGGCCCCGGGCCCAGAGGAGAGAGAGGGGGCTCCCTGCAATGGCTGGAGAGGAATTCCTGCAGGCAGCGGTGGGGGAGAGGCTGCCCTGGAATCTGGGAGTCTGAAGTTAATTATTTGTCTTGAGAAAGGGGGAAAAAAGGAGGCCCGCTATGGGAGCCGACTTTGAGGCTGTGTCTGGCCTTCTCCTAGGAGGGCAGGCAGGAAAAGAGGGGTCAGTGCAAGCACTTGGCAGCCGGCTGGGGAGAGGGGAGCCGAGGACAATTCCATGGGGAGCAATCAGGCTCCGTGAAACAATCAGGAGCTCTTTCTGCTGGTCTCTCCAGGCAAGGGACTGGTCCTGTCTTCCCTGCCGGAGACCCCCCAGCCTCTCCCTGCCTCCCTTAGTGTGACTGCTTAAATAGGTCTGGAGGAGGGGTCATGGGGTGGGGGTGTCAAGCCGGGACGGGAAGGGGGGCGGTTGACGGTACTGATCATCTGCAACTGCCCTTCAGGGCGCCAAGAAGAACGCTAGATACTGGAGCCATACCAAGGGAGCACAGTTCCAGGTGACAGGATACCCGGCAAGGGAGGGGGATGGGAATGTGCACAAGAGGTTTGGGTGCTGGCGTTTGTTGGGGCGTTAGACCCCGGAGGTGGGGAAGAGCAGGGCACGGGGGCATTTGCAAAAGGTCACCTTTGGACTTGCTGCTGGGGACCTTCAGATGTGTGACTTAGAGAGGTGGGTGCCAGAGAGGAGGAGCAGGTGGAGGCAGGAGGTGGGCTTTGGCTTCAGCCTCCTGAGTGGAAAGAGGGGAGAGGAGAAGAGGGAGGAGTGGGTTGGGGACACCTGGGCGAGACCAGAGGCTGGTGGGTTGGGGGGTACAAAACGGGGAATCTGAGCCCCAGATCTCTTAGTAGGCGGGGATAGCATTTTCCAAGCCAAGGAACGCAGGCCAAAGCAGGTTTGGAAGAAAGAAGACAACTTGGGTTTCAGATTAGACTCTCCAACCCCCGCTTGGGGGTGTGGGGACAAGGGAGTGGGTGACACAGTCCCTTACCTCACAGGAGTAGTGTCTTCGAGAAACCCAGGCCCGGCCTCATTAATGAGCTGCCTCTGAGGGAAAGACCCTCCTCTCTCCGTCCTCCTCTTCCTCCTCCAGCCCCTCCACTGCCCACCCCCCACCCGGAAGAGCGATCTGGTCTGTGGGATGTCAGTGGAGTCAGCCTATCCCCACCCCACGGTTTTTACTTTCCTGACTGAAGGGGAGGGATTAAAGTGAGGTGGAAATGGCTGTCCAACCTCAGGCCTGAACTCAGAGAAACCCCCTTCTCTGATGCAGTGTCATCAAAAAACCAGGGACAGGATGTCTTTATTCAGCCTGGTGCCTTGGGAGCTAGTGGGGGCCCTGCCAACTCCTTCCCCAAACCCTTCAAGAAATGCAGCCCCCTCCGCCCAGTGTGGGGTCCTGTCTTCCAAACCATGCAGGGGAGGAGGGTCACCCTGTGCCCCACCCCTGTCTACCTGCCCACTCACCTGCCAGGGAAGGAGAAATGGTCTGTGAGGGTGCTGGCCTGAAAGCGTGGAAGGAGGAGAAGGCAGCCCTGGGTGGACCAAAGTGACCCAGACCAGCTTTCCCGAGTAGCAAGAACCTCTGTTGGGTACCCAGTGTGGGGGTCCCCAGGCCCCTCTACCACAGGCCTGGAAATAGTGGCAAGGCTGGGCGCGGGGTGGGGGTGGAGCAGAGGGAGCAGTTGCCCCTCCCTGTGCACATTCTCTGGAAGCAGTGCCCTTGCTGACGGGTGAGGACAGGCAGTTGGGGGGCCAGGGCTGCTCACACCAGACCCCGGGCCCCATAAAGCAGCTCCACCTTTCACATGTCCGTCTCCCTCTCCTGCCCTGCAGCCTGCACTGGCTTCTGGGCCCTCCCAGCCTGACTTGTCAGCTCCCAGGGCTAACCCTGGCCAAGACCCTGACCCATGTCAAGATGGATGACCCTGACACGCTCCCCGTGGCTGGGGACCCCTGCAGCATCAGGGAGGCTACAGGGAGGCCCCAGTCTAGACACTCCCCGTCGTATCCCCAGCAGGTCAGGGGCCCTGGGGCTGATACCTGACCGAGGTTCTTGCTACTTGGGAAAGCTGGTCTGGGTCACTTTTGTTCACCTTCTCCCTTCTCCTTCTACGCTTCCATGCCAGCACCCTCAGAGACCATATCTCCTTCTCTGGAAGGTAGGTGGGCAGATGGACAGGGGTGGGCCACGGGGCGACCCCTCCTTCCCTGCATGGTTTGTAAGACAGGACCCAGGAAACCTTGCTAGGAAACCTTTCACCCACAGGCCCACCTTGGATTCTTGTGCTCTTCAGGTGGGGTCATCCTCCCAGAGCCCCCTGGGCTTGCTGACATCCAGGACTACCAGCAGCAGGCACCAGCCCGCTCCTCATCCCATGCTGGGGCCCCACAGGAGCAGTGGCGCCCCCTGGAGGAGCGACTGGAAAGGCTGGAGGCCCAGATGATGGAACTCAGAGAGCAGGTAGTGCTAGAGGCCGGAGGGCTTGTTGGGGGGGGGGGGGGGG
>NW_024412391.1:17447468-17548716 GCF_014898765.1 Herpailurus yagouaroundi
CCCCGAGTTTTATTTTAAACGCACATGGAGAAATTCTTATATGAACAGCTCTTCACATCGATTCTTTCATATAAACGAAGAGCCTCCGGAGTATTTGTTTTTTCCATCTAGACTTTCGTATTCTTTCATGTGTTTGACAAATATTATGGAGGACCTACGATACATAAGGCATCATCAGGAAAGATTTTGGATGGGTAAAGGACTTAAACTGTTAGAGAGAGGGGATCGGGTCCCCTTCTTTCCAAAGGAGAGGTCTGGGCGCGCCATGTCCCTCTGGGAGTCCGTCCAGACTCTAGGTCCTGAGAACTGTGTCTAAACTGGACGCTGTGTGGAGGGCACCAACCTCTCCCCTGGAACTGTCAGATTTCCTTCTCGTCCTGCTCGGTCTTCACACCCTACAAATCCGCGGGATGTGTTGGGTAGTGGGGAGCTGAGCCAGTGCCCCCCACTTTCCCCTCTCCCTCTTTCCCCAGAACAAAGAGCTGCAGGCGAGGGTGAGGCAGCTGGAGTCCTGTGAATGCCGCCCAGCGTCTCCCCAGTGCTGGGGGCTGGGGCGGGCCTGGCCCGAGGGTGCTCGTTGGGAGCCTGACACCTGCACCGCCTGTGTCTGCCAGGATGGGACCGTGCACTGTGACCCCAAGCCCGACCTGCCCCACTGCCACGGTGAGTGCCACCCTGTCTGCCTGCCAGGACCACCTCGGCACCTAGAGATGGCCGCGAGTGCCTGAGTGACAGCACTATCTTCTCCCCAGGCTGCAGCCACAATGGTCAGACCTATGGCAACGGGGAGACCTTCTCCCCGGACGCTTGCACCACCTGTCACTGCTTGGTGAGTTCCCGCGACCCACCTGGATATCCCATACTTGGCCCCTTCACCTGCTTCACTTAAGCTACCAGCCACTGCGGCCCGGTGTGCTCAATGTCCTGTAATGGGGTCTGCCTGCCCCTCCCCCAAAGTTTTGGCCGCCAGTGGCTCCGGCTGATTCCAAGTGGCTATATTTTCTGGGGCTTAACCCCCCCCCCCCCACCACACGCACATGGCGGGGGCCCCCAAACCTCTCTGATTTGGGCCTGGCAAGCAGTGGCATGGAGGGCAGAGAGGATGGAGTTGCTTGTCTTCCTACATGCCCCCTCTCCTGTGGACCCTCACTGTCCCTGCCCATCCACCTGTCCCTGTCATCTACCTGCCTATTCCCCCTCACTCGGCTCCACATCCACGTTCTTCCAGCCTTTCCTTCCTCGCTCCTCCGTTGAGGAAGTTTGCAGTCCCCTTCCTAGGATCTCTCCACTCTGGGAACTTGCTGGCACCTGGAAGAGATGCTTTCTGGGGGCCAAGAGCAGTAGGAGATGATGGGAGTGGGGGTAGGGTGTCTCTTTCCTGCCCTCAGACCGAAGGTAGCCCGTGTACCCTGAGCTGCCTCAACTTCTTGCTCCTCTGGTGTGTCACAGCCTGGGGTGAGGTTTCAGTTCTGGAGGCCAGGTCCTCGGGGTTCTGATGGCTGGGCAGCCACTAGTCTGCTTCCCCACAGGAAGGAACCATAAAGTGTACGCAGAAGCCATGCCCAAGAGGACCCTGCCCGGAGCCAGGAACATGCTGTCCTCACTGTGAGCCAGGTCAGCCTCCTGCCAGCCTCGCCTCCTGCACTCACTCTGGGGCCCCCAGAGCCATCGTCTGCCCCCTGCCACATGCCCAGAGAGTGCCTGCCCACCCACTCTGGCAGTAGTTAGGGAATTCAGAACGGAAGCACAGCCAGCAAATACTCACTCCGGCCTGGGACCGATCCAAAAGCTCTGTATGATCTTTTTCCTGCCCCCGGGGAGCTTCTAATCTAGTTGAGAAAATAAACAGCCAACATAACACAAGATTTAAGATCCAATGAATAGAGTAAGAGAACGTAAAGAAGGGCAGTATGTGGTTAGCTGCCAGAGGCTCCGTGGTAACAGACTGCTGTAAGCCTTGCATTTTGGACTTTCTTCTGTGGGCAATGGGGAGCCATTGAAGGCTGCAGAGCCGGAGTGTGGCTTGTTCAAAGGAGTGTTTTAGGACTAACCATCTGGTATGGACTGGATGCAGACAGAACCAGTTAGCGGGCTAGTACAGTGGTTGTCTAGGCATGGAGCCAGGGATAGCAGTGGCTGCAGAGGGGCGGGGTGTTTCTAAAACAATGGGCAGGAGCTGGTGGGTTAGACCCCATGCAATAGTGGGGAACTAGGAAGGCAGTGGTGCCAGTGACATGAAGGGAACTGGGAGGAAGTGGAGGCAGGAGGCAGTGGCTCTGCTGGGGGATGTTAGTAGCTCCGAGTCAGGGAGATGGGGTTGCCTGATTTACCCCCAAAAATACAGGATGCCTTGTTAGCTTTGAGTTTCACATAAACAACACATACTTTTTTGGTGTAAGTCTGTCTCATGCAATATTTGGGACATACTTATACTAAAAAAAATATGGATCGTCTACGTGGAATTCAAATTCGACCCGGCATCCTGTACTTTATGTGGCAGAATATGAGCTGATAGGGGCACAGGGTGGGTCAGAGGCTCAGGAGACCAGCGAGGTCTGGAAATGTACACTGGGAGTCTTGGCCAGAGATGAGGAGTGGAGTCTTGGGAGTCGATGGATCCCAAAGAAAAGGGACACACACATTCTCTCTCTCTCTCTCATGCACACAGATTTCAGGACACGTGGTGCCTCAAGGCCACTGCTAGCTCATATGATATCTTCCGTGAAATTTTTTAAAAAGCACCCTTTCTTCAACACTTGCATCTATTGTAAAATAGTGGAAATCTGATTATGCTTGAGTCAGACGCTTTACTGCCATCTGCTGGAAAGTTGTAGTAAATACAAAAATCTGTCTCCTGAATGGCGCCCCCTTTTTTTTTTTTTTTTTTTTTTAATTTATTTCTGAGACAGAGAGAGACAGAGCATGAACGGGGGAGGGGCAGAGAGAGAGGGAGACACAGAATCGGAAGCAGGCTCCAGGCTCTGAGCCATCAGCCCAGAGCCCGACGCGGGGCTGGAACTCAGGGACCGCGAGATGGTGACCTGAGCTGAAGTCGGACGCTTCACCGACTGAGCCACCCAGGCGCCCCCTGAACGGTGCCCTTTGATGTGGTTCCCTTGTGGGTGCTTTGGTTCCGGTACCCTGGGTCTCTTACTCGGGGGCCTGGCCCTGGTTTTTCAGGCTGCCCTGGAGGCCACAGGGATGGGGAAACATGGCAACCAGAGCCCTGTGTCATCTGCACCTGCCAGGTAAGGGAATCAGAGCCTAGTCCCGGCCGCCACGCACATCCCTGATGCTCGGCATGCCGAGCCCAATCTGGGGGCCAGACAGAGCTGCTGCTGCCACCCAGGCCTCGAGGCCTGCAGCCTGCTAGGCCCACCAGGCCTGCGGAGTAATTCAGCTCGGGCAGTGGAGAGGGAGGGAGGGCTCAGTGTCTGCCCTGCAGGCAGGGACCGTGCGGTGCCAGGGGCCCTCATGTGCAGAGCTCAACTGCCTGGAGAGCTACACCCCACCTGGGGAGTGCTGCCCTGTCTGCCGGCCAGGTGACCTCTCGCCCCACCCTGCCCCTCCATCCCCTCAGCCCCGGAGGGTCCGGTACCTACTTGGGGTCATGCCTTCCCTTGGGTGATGTCCACTCGCCCTGCTCTCTGCTGACCGGCCTGTCATCCTGACAACCCTCCCCAGGCTGTGAGTATGAGGGGCGGCCTTATGAAGAGGGGGCCAGCTTCCTGTCCAGCGCCGACCCTTGTCTCCAATGCTCCTGCCTGGTGAGTCCCCACCCGCCTCGTTCAGGCCCTGCTCCTCCATATACTCTCCCTGCTCCCCCTTGGGTCACACCTGCTGGTCTTTCATATACCTCCCAAGACCTCCTGCCGGTGAGGCTCACCCTCCATCGCGGTCCTGTGCCCCACCCCTCCAAGGATGTCTGACGCTTGTCCACCCTGCCCTGTCTGGGAGCCAGACCGGGTGGCTTTACGGCAACTGGTGTATTACAGAGGAGCCTGGTTCACTGTGCACCCATCAAGTGTCCACCCAGCCCCTGCCCTGAGCCAGTCCTGAGGCCTGGCCACTGCTGCCCGACCTGCCAAGGTGAGAGCCCTGACCCTTCCCTGGTAGAGCTCCAGGTGGGGACATCACAGCATTTCTTCAACTCCAGAGCCCATTCTGCTGGCCCTGACCTGGGGGGTTGGTCAGTGGGGAAGCGATGCCCGGCCAACGCTGCTCTGGAGCTGAGGTGCCTGGCCTCAAATCCCACCCTTGCCATTTCGTGGCCGGGTACCTCTGAGGGAGTTACTCTGGGTCTCGATTCCCCATTTGTGAGGTGTGGATAATGCCATTCTATACCTTGATAAATGCTGAGCATTTTCATTTGCTATGTGCACGGAAGACACAAGGGGGCCCCCCCTCCAAGAAGACCACTAGAGGGTGACACTGAGTCACACACCAGTACTGTCGCAAAGGCAGTATTAGAAGCAGGTGCCGGGCACTGTGGACACGCAGAGGAAGGAGACCTAATCCAGCCTGGACACAGGAAGGAAAGCGTCCTGGAGGCGGCGCGTCCTGAGTGAACCTTCAGGATAAAGAGCAGTTAGCTAGGGGAAGGGTGGAATAAGGCAGAGGGCATTCCAGGAAGAGAGGAGAGCTTGCACAAAGGCTCGGGACTGACAGTCATGTGAGGTGGGTGTGTGGTAGGCGGGAAGGTGCAAATGTACGCGAATGGCCAAGGCTTACAGCGAGAGGTGAGGAGGGGCCAAGAGCTGGGGGGAGGTGGGCGTGGCCACACTGGGGTCCCGGGAGGCCTTGCACTGGAAGCCCTCAGGAGTCTAGGCAGAGGCATGGCCTGGTCTGGTCTGGGCTCAGGGCATGTGAAAGAGGGTCGGGGCCGGCTGAAGCTGCTATCCAGGCCGGCTCCTACCAGGCTTCCTCTGTGTCCATCTTTACCTCAACCCCAGGCTGCACGGAAGGTGGCTCTCGCTGGGATCATGGCCAAGAGTGGACTGCCCCTGGGGACCCCTGCCGGATCTGCCGGTGCCTGGTGAGTCCCTCCGCTGCTCCCAAACCCCTCACCCCTCCCCATCCCCAGGCCAACCATATTCATCCCTCCATTTCACTGAGCACATCCCCTACGCACTGGGAGGGGACAGAGGTGGAGAAGACCTGATCCTGGGCGCTATGAGGGTGAGGATGGGGCTGTGCCCACCTGTATGCCCAGTTCTGAGCATCGTAGATGTGCAGCGTGGGTTCGCGAATGAACTCAAAGAGCTTGCAAGCTCCGGAAGTGAGGCAGGTCAGGATATGACAGGCAGCAGCAGCTCGGGGGAGAGAGAAATGCAGATTACGTGGAGACATCTAGAACTGCGCTGTCCCGTCTGTGGCCACCACCGCATGTGGCCACTGAGCCCTTGAAAGTAGCTGTCCAGTTGGAGATGGGCTGAAGTGCAAAATGTGGGATTTTAAAGACTTAGGACAAAAGAAAGGAATATAAAACATCTCATTGCTACTTTATGTTGAAATCACTTTTGGGGGGGGCGCCTGAGTGGCTCCGTCGGTTAAGTAACCGACGTCAGCTCAGGTCATGATTCCATGGTTGGAGGTTCGTGAGTTCGAGCCCTGAGTTGGGCTCTGCATTGACAATGAGGAGCCTACTTTGGATTCTCTGTCTCCCTTTCTCTCTGTCCCTCCCCTGCTGGTACTCTCTCTTTCAAAAATAAATAGGGGCGGGGCGCCTGGGTGGCGCAGTCGGTTAAGCGTCCGACTTCAGCCAGGTCATGATCTCGCGGTCCGTGAGTTCGAGCCCCGCGTCAGGCTCTGGCTGATGGCTCGGAGCCTGGAGACTGTTTCCGATTCTGTGTCTCCCTCTCTCTCTGCCCCTTCCCCGTTCATGCTCTGTCTCTCTCTGTCCCAAAAATCAATAAAAACGTTGAAAAAAAAAACATAAATAAATAAATAAATAGGGGCACCTGGGTGGCTCAGTCGGTTAAGCATCTGACTTTGGGTCTGGTCATGATCTCGTGGTCCGTGAGCTCGAGCCCCACATCGGGCTCTGTGCTGACAGCTTAGAGGCTAGAGCCTGCTTCGGATTCTGTGTTTCCCTCTCTCCCTGCCCCTCCCCAAATCATGCTCTGTCTCTGTCTCTCCCCCTCTCTCTCTCAAGAATAAACATTAAGGGGTGCCTGGGTGGCTCAGTCGGTTGAGCGGCCGACTTCGGCTCAGGTCATGATCTCGCGGTCCGTGAGTTTGAGCCCCGCGTCGGGCTCTGTGCTGACAGCTCGGAGCCTGGAGCCTGTTTCGGATTCTGTGTCTCCCTCTCTCTGACCCTCCCCCGTTCATGCTGTGTCTCTGTCTGTCTCAAAAATAAATAAACGTTAAAAAAATTTTTTTTAATTAAAAAAAAAAGAATAAACATTAAAATTTTTTTAAATAAATAAACATTTTTTGAAGTTTTTTAAAAAAGAAATAACTTTTGGATATAGTGAGTTGAATGGAATATATAGTAATATTTAGTTTCCTCTGTTCCTTTTTGAAATTTGACTGCTAGAGTAATTTAATTTATTTTATTTTTTTTGAGTGAGAGAGAGCACGTGTGTGCAAGCAGGGGAGAAGCAGAGAGAGGGAGAGAGAGAATCCCAAGCAGGCTCCGTACCCAGCACAGAGCCTGACACAGGGCTCGATCTCACAACCATGAGATCGTGACCTGACCCAAAATCAAGAGTTGGACGCTTAACCCACTGAGCCACCCAGGCACCCCTACTAGAGAATTTAAAATGACTTACGACTTGTGTTATGTTTCTACTGGGCAACACAGATCTAGAAAATCTTCATGGAAGGGATGGTGTTTACCTAGGTCTTAAAGGGTGAGTAGCATTTAAGCAGGAAGAAATGGGGGAAGACATTCCAGGTGCTATGAACTGAATGTTTGTGTCTCCCCCAAATTCATATGTTGAAATCCTAACCCCAAGGTGATCGTATTTAGAGGTAGGGCCTTTGGGAGGTGCTTAGGTCATGAGGGTGGAGCCCTCATGAATGGGATTAGTGTCTTTGTAGAAGGGACCCCAAAGAGCTAGCTCCTCTCTTCAGCCACGTGAAAACAGTGAAAAAGCAGGTGTCTAGGAACCTGGAAGCCGGTCCTTTTCAGACACTGAATCTCCTGGCACCTTGATCTTGGACTTCCCAACTTCCAGAACTGGGAGAAGTAAATTTCTGTTGTCTGTAAGCCCCCCAGCCTATGGGATTTCATTACAGCAACCCAAGTGGACTAAGACACCAGGTGTAGGGAACAGTCAGGGCGAAGCCTGGGGGAAGAAGGTGGGGACGTGGAAACGTCATGTCCAGGCAGGGAGCATCCTAAGAAGGGTTGTGTTTCAAGCCAGAGCCATACAGTTTCCTGACAGCCTACCAAGGTCTGAAGACTCCACTGCGAAGGCCATGGGGCATCCATCCCCTTTGCAACCACATGCCTCCCTTCCCTGTTCACATGGACCACCCTCCCGACACCTGTGAGAAGAGTCACTGGCTGCCCACTTACGGGACTGGACATAGTGAGCCCTGATGTAGGTGGGACCTCAAAGGGCGGGGGTCTGTCTGGGAACAGCCGTGGCGAGTAGCAGCAGCTACTGTTTACTCGCCAGCTTCCAGAAGTGGCTGTCACACCGGACGCCATATCTCATTTCATTCCCATAACAAGGCTGTGAGGACAGGACTATTACTGTCTTTGCCGATGGGTAAACTGAGTCACAGAGAGCTTCAGTAACGTGCTGGGCACCATAACAAAGTACCGCAAAGGGGTTTGGCTTAAACAACAGAAATGTATCATCTCGTGGTTCAGGAGGTCAGAAGTCCAAGGTCAAGGTGTCCTTCCGAGGGCTGTAAGAGGGAATCTGTTCCAGGCCTCTCTCCTGGCTTTTGGTGGTTTGCTGGCAATCCTTGGTATCCCTTGGCTTCTGCCTTGATCTTCACATGTTGCTCTCCCTGTGTGTGTCTGTGTTCAAATTTCCCCTTTTTTAAGGACACAGTTTTTGGAGGGGCCACCCCACTCCAGTATGACCTCAGCTTAACTAATTATATATGCAGTGACCCTATTTCCAAATACGTCATGTTCTGGGGTGCGAGGGATTAGGACTTCAACATATGAATTTGGAGGGGGGCACAGCTCAACTCATAACAACATCTAGTAAGCGCATCATGGGAACTCGACTGCCATTTCTGCCACTTGACGGAGCTCTAATGGCCCCTTCCCCTGCCCGCTGTGCCCCCTCCCAGGAGGGCCACATTCAGTGCCGCCAGCGAGAATGCTCCAGCCTGTGCCCGTACCCTGCCCGGCCTCGTCCAGGCACCTGCTGCCCGCTGTGCGATGGTGAGTCAGTAGGTGGAGTCTGGAGTGGGGGTCCAGAAAGCTCACCTGTGGCCCAGCTCAGTCTCCCATGAAGGCCAGGACTTTAAGGCACCCTATTCCCCAACAGGCTGTTTCCTAAATGGGCGGGAGTACCGCAGCGGAGAGCCCGTGGGCTCTGGGGACCCCTGCTCGCGCTGCCACTGTGCCGTGAGTGTGGCTGGCCTGGCAGGGAGGGCCTGGCTTCTGGGCCTGCCTCGTGAATGCTGATCAGGCCCTGTTGGCAGAACGGGAGTGTCCAGTGTGAGCCTCTGCCCTGCCCGCCCGTGCCCTGCAGACACCCAGGCAGGATCCCTGGCCAGTGCTGCCCAGTCTGTGATGGTGAGCTGGGGACTCGAGTCACCGGGAGAGGGGCAAGCACTGGCCCAAGAGAGGCTCGGGAGGGGGGAGGGGTCGGGCGTTTAGACCTACAGGAAGCTCCCTTGAACTAAAGTGCAGGACAAGTCCTTGATCGGCCTAGGCTCCCGTCACCACGGGTGAGGGTCACGTTCTCACCTTCTCATGGCACACTGGGCACCATGGCGGGGCCCTTGATCCTGGAGGTAGGGGAGGCTGGCTCATCAGGGTTGGGGGGGTGGATGCTTTGAGGTGACGTGAGGCTTCCCCATCAGCCTCCAGCCCTGCCCCCAGTCCCCCTGTCCTCCTGAGCAGGCTGTGAGTACCAGGGACACCAGTACCAGAGTGAGGAGACCTTCCGGCTCCAAGAGAGGGGGCGCTGCATCCGCTGCTCCTGCCAGGTAGCCAGTCGCGCCCTCTCACACCCCAGATCTGTCTCACCCCTTGAGGACCTCTCATCCGGCATCCCTCCTAGGCCGGCGAGGTGTCCTGTGAGGAGCAGGCGTGCCCGGTTGCCCCCTGCACCCTGCCTGACTCTGGCCCCCAGCTCTGCCCAGGTATGTGTGGGGAGGGAGAGAAAGAGGAACAGCTTCACAGGAGTGCTGCTCGCAGGCGCTGAAGACGGAGGGGTTCCTTCACAATAAGGGGGGCACTGTCTGGTCCACCAGCCACTCCCAACGTGGGGTCAGAGGCCACCGTAGGCCTGGCAGAGCCAGGGCCCTGTGGTCTGGGAAGGTCAGGGGTGGCAGCAGGTGTCTCGGTTGCCATGGTGACAGCCCCCCTTGCGGCAGCCTGCGTGCTGGATGGAGAGGAGTTTGCTGAGGGGGTCCAGTGGGAGCCTGATGGTCAGCCCTGCACGGCCTGCTCCTGTCACGATGGCGTGCCCATGTGTGGGGCTGTGCTCTGCTCCCCACCCCCCTGCCAGCACCCTACCCAGCTCCCCGGTGAGTGCCCCACCCTGAACTGGCCTTTCCCCCCTGCTTTGTCCAGCCCACCCGGATCAGCTGGGCTCTGATCAGTCTGCCTCCCCCAGGTGCCTGCTGCCCCAGCTGTGAGAGCTGCACCTATCACGGCCAAGTGTATGCCAATGGGAGGAACTTCACGGACTCGGATAGCCCTTGCCACGCCTGCCGCTGCGAGGTACCACCCCAGGCTTGCTACTGCCCTGCTGAGCCCCTCCTGGAGCCCACCCTCATTGCCCTCTCCCCTGCTCCCAGGCTGGGACTGTGAGGTGCTCCTTGGTTGACTGCCCTCCCACAACTTGTGCCAGGCCCCAGAGTGGACCCGACCAGTGCTGCCCCAGGTGCCCAGGTATGTGCTTATGACACCTGTCTGGCTTGGGGGCCCCGGAGCCAGCTCTCCCATGGCCCCACGGGCTCAACAGATACCCTAGCAAGCAACAGCCTTCTGAGTTGTTTTCAGACACAGCTTGGACTTTCTGGAACTCACAGGGTATGGGTAGGAGGGAGAGTAGAGAGATGTTTATCCCTTCATGTTCCTATATGTCCCTTCCCTCCTGTTCTGTATTTCCTCCTCCAGTACCCTTACCGGTCAGATATATCCCTGTGTCTATATAAAGCAGCTCCATGCCACAAACGTTTGGGTCTGATGCGCGGGAGGCTGGGTGCTAGCTAGGGTGCAGTGTAACCTGGTCCCTGCCCCGCCCTCCTGGAGAGTCTGTACCAGAGCGTGTATCACAAACACAGGCACGTTCATGCACGAGCTCCTTGGCTGTTCACCCTCAGAGGCATACACACATGCATCAGGTAAATGGGCTCAAATATGCCTCCACATGCGAGCGTGTGCTCGGAGAGATACCCATGCCTGCATACACAGACCCTTCTTCCACTCTCTCCGTGGTGCTTCCTGCTGGCATTTCCTCAGTGGCCCTGGACTCCAAGGATAGATGGGCTGTCAGCCCATGCCTAGAACTGTCAGTCCTCGCCCCCACTCCTGCCCCTCTCCCTGCCCCAATGCTCAGACTGCATCCTGGAGGAGCAAGTATTTGTGGATGGCGAGAGCTTCTCCCACCCCCGAGACCCCTGCCAGGAGTGCCGGTGTCAGGAAGGCCACGCCCATTGCCAGCCTCGGGCCTGCCCCAGGGCCCCTTGTGCCCATCCACTGCCTGGCACCTGCTGCCAGAACAACTGCAATGGTGAGGTGGATGCCATGGGGAAGGTGGGGGGGGGGGCGGTCTCCTGGGATGGCTTGGCCCCATCTGCGGGCTTTTAGCGACGGAAGGGCAGCCTACCCGGGGAGGAATGGGCCCCTCCCAGGCCTATAGCTGCCCCCTCCCCCAGGCTGTGCCTTTGGCGGGAAAGAGTACCCTAACGGAGCAGACTTCCCCCACCCGTCTGATCCCTGCCGTCAGTGTCGCTGTCTGGTGAGTCTGCCACCTGGGTGAGAGGAGGAGGCTAGGGGAGTAGGGGTGGGACTTGGGAGACCAGGAAGGGGGCCCCCAAGGTGGCAGTCAGAGGGGTGGGGGTCTCCTCAGCCTCCCACCACTAACCGGCCTGGCGTGGGCCCTCTGTTGCAGAGCGGAGGCGTGCAGTGCCTCTCCCGCCGCTGCCCGCCGCTGCCCTGTCCAGAGCCGGTCCTGCTGCCCGGAGAGTGCTGCCCGCAGTGCCCCGGTAGGATGCGCACCCCTCGGGCAGATCCGCATGGGAGGGAGGGGCGAGCCTCCGCAGCCTCTCCTTGGAGCCCTGACTCGCGCGCGCGCGCGCGCGCGCGCTCTCTGCAGCCACCTCCTCCGGCTGCCCGCGGCCAGGGGGCGGGGTCCCGGCCCGCCACCTAGAGCATTTCTCCCAGCCCGACGACCCCTGCCGCCGCTGCCTCTGCCTCGATGGCTCTGTGTCCTGCCAGCGGCTGCCCTGCCCGCCTGCGCCCTGCTCCCACCCGCTCCAAGGGCCCTGCTGCCCGTCCTGCGACGGTAACTGGCGCCCCCTCCCGGCCTAGGCAGCACCCCACCCCCACCTGCTCCCTCCAGCTCTGCCCCCAGCCTCACCCTACTTCGTCCCCTCTTATGACATGTCCCCCTTCCTCCAGCCCCTAACACTGCGCGACCCCAGTACCCTCCCCCTTCCTCCGGGCCCACCACTCCCACGTCGGGGTTCTCACTAAGAATGTGGGGGGACACCGCCCGGTTGGCAGGCCAGGGGGGGCCGTGGTCCTGGCAGACGGCCACCACGACCGCCACTGCTCCCGCCTTGCTCGCCTGCCCGCCTAGGCTGCCTGTACCAGGGGAAGGACTTTGCCAGCGGGGAGCGTTTCCCTTCGCCCACTGCCTCGTGCCACGTCTGCCTCTGCTGGGAGGGCAGCGTCAGCTGCGAGCCCAGGGCCTGCGCACCTGCTCAGTGCCCCTTCCCTGCCAGGGGTGACTGCTGTCCTGCCTGTGATGGTGAGGGGCAGGGGACCGTGGGGATGAGGGGCTGGGAAGGCCGGGTCAGCGTCATCTTTACTGCCCTAGAGTGAGTCCCCAACATCTGTCACCGTAACAGAAAACACTGGACTAAAACCTGGGGTTTCTCCTGCTGCTGATGCTATTTGGCTCTGTGACCCTGGGCAAGTTACATAACCTCTCTGGGCCTAATTTTTCTTAATTGAAAAAATACATTTTAAACTGTGTATTTTTGTAAAACACATATAACATAAAATTTACTGCTTTAACCATTAAAAAAAATTTTTTTTAACATTTAGTCACCCTTGAGAGACAGAGCACGAACGGGGGAGGGGCAGAGAGCGAGGGAGACACAGAATCTGAAGCAGGCTCCAGGCTTTGAGCTGTCAGCACAGAGTCGACTTTGGGCTCGAACCCACGGACTGTGAGATCATGACCTGAGCTGAAGTTGGATGCCACCAGCCGACTGAGCCACCCAGGCCCCCCTACTTTAACCATTTTTAAGTGTAACTCTAATTTTAGCTCCTGAAAAAAAAGAGAGGGTTGAACAAGGCCCACTCAGTTCCCCAGGCTTCGGTCACCCTTGTACTATCTTAGCAACATTTGCTACATACCCTCTCGCACCTGTAAGTTTATTTAACTATTTTTCTTCAAATTAACCTTTTATTTTCTTAAAAAAATTTTTTTAATGTTTATTTAGTTTTTTTTTGAGAGAGAGAGACAGAGTGTGTGCCAGGGAGGGGCACACAGAGAGAGGGAGACGCAGAATCCCAAGCAGGCTCCAGGCTCCAAGCTGTCAGCACGGAGCCTGACGCAGGGCTTGAACTCGTGAACAGCGAGATCACTGCCTGAGCCGAAGTGGGACACTCAACTGATTGAGCCACCCGGGTGCCCCATCCTTTTGTTTTTAAACCTATTTAGAAAGGAGTCTTTATATCATACTGTAAATGAGTTAGATTTTCCAGGAATGAAGATTACCATAATTATTAATACAGTTAAAAATAGAACATTAAATTTGAGTCAGAAACTTTTGCCTGCCAAGGCTTTGAGACGGAGACTTGCCTCTCTCTCTCTCTCTCTCTTTTTTCTGTTAAGACTTTGTTTCTTTACAGCAGTTTTAGGTTCACAGCAAAAGTGAGAGGAAGGTACAGAGATTTCCCAAGTGCCCCCTGCCCCCAACACATGCACAGCTTCCCTCCTTATCAATATCCCCCACCAGGGATTTGTGGTTACTACTGACACCTCATTATCACCCAAAGCAACCTCTCAGCAAGTGTCAGAGAGCTGCTTGCTACAACCCTGGGATCCCGTCCGGCCCCTGATTAGTCAAGGGGCTCGGAAGAATATTGGAAAGACGATACCTTGATCAGTGTCTCCGAAGCCATCTCGGGCTATCTCCAGCTGTCCCCAGGTTGGAGAAATTGGTACCTTCTGGCTGGGTGTGGCCTGCTGAGCATCCAACTCTAGGGACAGATTCCTTGTGGGTCGTTCCAGAGAGATTACAGGCTGAAAGGGGAAAGTGTGCCCTTTGGCTGGTACCCCATCTCAGACTCCTTTGCCCCCCCATCTCCTGCCAGGATTGAGCCTTCTCCTTGCCCCCAATTGCTGGGTCTTTGAGGCCTCAACTGGGGCCCAAGGTCAGAACTGGATGACTGCTCACCTCTCTGCCCCTCCCTGTCCTCTCTTGATTTCTGCCCCCTGCCCTGCCCCTCCCTGTCCTCTCTTGAAGGTTGCGAGTATCTAGGGGAGTCCTACCTGAGCGGCCAGGAGTTCCCGGATCCCCGAGAGCCCTGCAATCTGTGTACCTGCCTTGGAGGCTTTGTGACCTGTGGCCGCCAGCCCTGTGAGCCTCTGGGCTGCAGCCACCCGCTCACCCCGGCTGGACACTGCTGCCCAACCTGCCAGGGTAGGACAGCACCTGCCCTTCCTGCCCCTCCTGGAGCCCCCAGGGGCCCAACTGGTCTTACCACCGTCACCACACAGCAAACCCACGCCCTGTGCTCTCCTCAGACCCCTGAGGATCCACACCCTCCTGGCTGTCCCTGCTGTCTCCTCAAACTGCCTTACACTTCCAGAACTCCCTGCTCTCAAATTGTCTCGTCGCCTTCCTGAGATGTCACATCGCCAGATTCAAACCCATTCGATGGCTCCCATGCCCCCCGAGTGACCAGTCACAAGGGGGAGCGTCCCTCCCGCCTGGCTTCCCTTTGCCCATGCTCCTGAGCCCAGCCCATCTCTTGCCTTCAATTCCGGGTGTGTGTGCCCACTCGTCACGTGGGCCCCACAGACAGAAACTTCCCAGCGGCCTTTGACCCCACCTCCAGACCTGACTCCCTTCGTGCACTCAGGTCTCGCCGCTCACAGCCTGGCCAAAGCCTCACCTTCCCGGCCACCACCGTGGGCCACACTTATCTCTCCCTCTCTGACTCCCGAAGCGTTGGTAGGGGTCGTCAGGACCAGCTGCGTGTGTGGCCATGGGGGGCTGCCCTGATGGCTGCTCTTTCAATGCATTTCCTGCTCTGCCAGGATGCCTCTATCATGGGGTCACCGCAGCCCATGGAGAGACCCTTCCTGACCCACTCGACCCCAGCTGCTCCCTCTGCACCTGCCAGGTGAGGTGGCCTTTGGGGAACGTGGTGACCTTTCATCCCTCGATCCTCCTCTCTGGCCCGGAAGAGCTCGTCTCCTCACCCAGGTCTCACGGGGGACCATCTAGCGGAAGAGGATTGGCTTCTGGTCTCCTGGGCCGAGGGAGGGAGGTTTGAGCCCGGCAGGCTCAGTGGGGGCATCCTGCCAGGGGGCAGTGTGTAGCCTGGTTTCAGGTTGTGATGACACGGAGTCGGGAAGTAGCAATTGACCTCTCTCCCCCCAGGAAGGTTCCGTGCGCTGCCAGAAGAAGCCATGTCCTCCAGCTCTCTGCCCCCACCCCTCTCCAGGACCCTGCTTCTGCCCTGTTTGCCACAGTGAGCTGCCTTCCGCGTGCCCCAGCCCCCCATGCTCGTCCCCACCCCTCCCCCCTCTTTCTGTCAGGCCTGAGCGAGGTCGGGCAGGGCGAGGTGGCACAGCCCCCCACCCAAGAAAGGTCTTTCCCACAGGCTGCCTCACCCAGGGCCATGAGCACCAGGATGGGGCAGAGTTTGAGGGGCCCCCAGGCAGCTGCGAGTGGTGTCGTTGTCAGGTATGGCGGGCGGGGGGGGGGGGGGAGGGCGTTGGCGTCGGGGCTAGGTCCCCATGCCTCTGGGGCGCCTGGCCTAGAGGGCAAGTCCCTGAACCTGCATCTCCTGCAGGCCGGCCAGGTCAGCTGTGTGAGGCTGCAGTGCCCCCCTCTGTCCTGCCCGCTCCAGGTCACGGAGCAGGGGGGCTGCTGTCCTCGCTGCAGAGGTATGCCCAGCCCCACGTGGCTGCCCCCTGGCCTCTGCCCCCGGGCCCGATGCCCCATACCGGCCCCCCCTCCCTCTCCTTAGCTCTCCTCCGGCCTTCCCCCCTCCCTGGCCACCCACCTGGCCCTCCCACACCTTGGCCCTGAAGCTCTCATCATCCCTGCAGGCCTTTGGTTCCTCCTACCCCTCCGTGCCCCTGGCCTGCCCAGACCACACCCCCTCAAGACTGACACCTTCCTGACCACACTAGTCATCATCATAATCGTGCCGTGTGCCACATTCTGAGCTCAGCACTTGACACACAGCTCACTTAATCCGCACACGGTCAAATAGGTACTATTATCACTCCCATTTTGCAGATGAGAAAACTGAGGCACAAAGAGATAACATCGCTTGCCCATGGGCACGCAGCTGGTAGGTGGCAGTCAGGATGTGCATCTAAGCGATCTGGTTCTAGAATATGAGCCTGTTTTAGGCTGCCTCCTGGCCCTCACCCTCATACGCTGCTCAGCAGGGTGTAGCTTCCACAGAACTGTCACAGCGTCTCACGCGCCCTTGAGGTAGGCAGGACAGATGAAATCCCCATTTAACAGGTGAGGAGACTGAGGCTCGGAGAGATTGTTACCTGGGGCACATGGTTAGTGATGGAGCCTTTCATTCATGTCACATGCATTTATTACATGCCTGCTGCATGCCAGGTGCTGGGCTACCACCAACAGTGGCTGCTGCCTGGCACAAGGTCTAACAAGCAAGCAGGCACGGAAGGGGATAAGAACCCGGTGTTCCGACCCTAGCCCAGGGTCTTTCCCGTCCGCCACAGGCAGGAGCACTGCCCCAGGCCATCTTTCCACCATATCCCTATAGATCCCCCTCCTGGCACCCGCATGCCCTGCTGGCCACCCAGGGTGGGGGGACAGGGGCACGCGTGCAGAACCAAGACTCAGAGCGCATCCCTGCCCACCTGGGACACAGGCTGCCTGGCTCACGGGGAGGAGCACCCGGAAGGCAGTAGCTGGGTGCACCCCCAAAGCCCCTGCTCCTCCTGCATGTGTCACGAGGGCGTCGTCACCTGTGCCCGCGTCCAGTGTGTCAGCTCCTGTGCCCAGCCCCACCGAGGGCTCAGTGACTGCTGCCCTCGATGCTCTGGTACTGGGAGCCTGGGGCCGGGTGAGGGAGGGCGGGGAGGCAGCACTTCTCTCCGGGCTGGGCCGCAGAGACAGGCTGCTCCAGGAGAAGTGACCCCCACTCTTGCACACACCCCAAAATCTGGAGCCAGGGGCATCCCCTAGCATTCTTGCCAGCCTGAAGGCTCCCTGGTCCTGTTCTGCCCCAGACTGTGAACATGAAGGTCGGAAGTACGAGCCAGGGGAAAGCTTCCAGCCTGGGGCAGACCCGTGTGAAGTGTGCATCTGTGAGGTGGGTGAGGGCAATGCCGAGGGGCTGGGCACCACAAAGGGGGCAACCATGGGGAGCAAGCAGTATGCGGGTCAGAGACAGGAATGTGCCCCCCGGGGCCAGGAAGCGTGGGGCAGGACAGGCGCTGAGCGGGGTGGGGGCAGTGGGCAGCCCTCCTGGCTGGAGTTTAGGGTGGGTGTGTATGGGAGGTAGGGGGACCCCTGGGAAGTGGTTGGGGGCCTGTGAGGGAATAACATTTGAAAGTAATGGTGAGCCGATGAATGACGCCCTGTGCCCAGGGATTTGGCAGGGGAGGGGAGGAAATGGCAGGAGAGTGCAGGGGCTCAACACTCATAAGAAGGTTCAGGCCCGGGTAACTGGAAAGAGAAGGGAACGTCATCTCCTGGGACTAGGGCATGGGGTGAAGAGCGATCTGGGGAGACGTTGAGTCTCTGCAGACTGGAGTTTAACCTGCCCAGGGTACACCCAGCCGGAGGTGCAGTAGGCAGATGGAAGGGCTTGGGGTCCAGGGAAAGAGGGTGGCTCTTGGCTTTCAGGGCCCGGGACCCACCCCCTTTGCTCACTCATTTTTGTAGCTGCAGCCTGAGGGGCCCCCGAGCCTTCAGTGTCATCGGCGGCAGTGTCCCAGCCTGGTGGGCTGTCCCGCCAGCCAGCTCCTGCCCCCTGGGCCACAGCACTGCTGCCCCACCTGTGCCCGTGAGTCCCTGGATGTGGGGGTAGACAAGAGGGTAGGACTGCCATCCCCAGAGTGACACTGGAAGTCAGTCGCTCTCCTCTACAGCCCTGGCTTTCACCGTTTTTTGAGTCCAGTGGACTATTCAGGTAGCCCTGGCTGGTGCGGCCTGCACCTCTCCCCCACCCCCAGAGGGGGGACTGGGGAAGCTGGCAGGGAGGGATCCCTGGACTCTGAAGCCAGGCGCAGTGTGTGGAGCATCTTGCCCACAGGTGGCGCTGTGGGATGGGGTTTTGCAGGTTGCGGGCTTCTTGAGGGCCGTAATGTGAGGCCAGAGGGGCTACAGAGGTGGGGAGGGGCTACAGAGGTGCCATACCCTGCACTTGGTGTTTTTAATAAACACTATATCATTTAATTCTCATTTACCCAGTGAGCGGTGTTATTATTCCCTTTTACAGATGAAAAAACTGAGGTTCAGAGAGATTGATTAGTCTGCCCAAAATGGCCCAGGCACTGAATGCTGGAGCCAGGATTAGAACCTGGAGTACCTACCTGGCTCTCTGTGCTTCCTTGTGCTGTTTAGGTAATATAAAAGGAAATAGGAGAGGGAGCAAGCGAGGCCGGCAGTCTGAGGGTCCTTAGTGACCTTAAGCTAAGGAAGCCACACCTTGTCCACTCCCAGGCCCTCCACCCTAGTAGTCTGCAGAGTTCTTTTTCAAAAGCCCCAACTTTTCTTTGCGGACCCAAGAGGAAGGAGGACTCATCCTCTTATCAAGGTGCTGGGGATATGGGTATGTCCCAGGCCCAAGAAGTCTGGGGACACAGCGGGTAAGTGGGCTTTTGTCCCCTGCTTCCCCTCTCCGTCCCCGACGCTGAACTCTTGTCTTCACAGAGGCGCTGAGCAACTGCACAGAGGGCCTGCTGGGGTCTGAGGTGGCCCCGCCGGACCCTTGCTACACCTGCCAGTGCCAGGTGAGCCCCCCGCCCTGGGGATTCCCAGAGCTCTCTCTTCTTCCTCCTCTGTGCACTGTGGCAACAACTCCCCTCTTGCCGCTCCAGGCTCCCCGCCCACTCCGACAAGCGTCCGCACACCTTGAATATCATATCTGGCCTCCACCCTGCTCCCTCCCTGTTCTTCTCTACTGATGGCGTTCACATGCCCTTCCACAGGACCTGACATGGCTCTGCATTCACCAGGCCTGTCCTGAGCTCAGCTGTCCCGCATCGGAGCGCCACACCCCCCCTGGGAGCTGCTGCCCCGAGTGCCGAGGTAAGTGCCGGCCTTGACCTGCATCCTGTGAACATGAGCCCAGGGGGGAGACAGGAAGGGTGGCATCCAAAGGCTAACGGGGCAACCTGAGGTCTGTACTTCAAATGTGGGCTTCGTTCTCTTGTCGAAATGAAGGGTCATTCAGTGGGGTGCAGAAGGTAGAGGAAAGCAGAGGATGAAATCTGGATACTCAAGGCCTGGCCTGGGGCTTGTCACTGGGCTCGGAGGCCCCAGGCCCATTGGACAGGCATTGCACTGAGCTGGCAGCTGGCCCATGGGAAGGTTCCAGCCTGTGACTCTTTGGGCTTCCAGGACCCTTTCCACTTCCCTCGCACTGGTTGCGGGGCCTGCCATCTGGTAGGTCATCTGGATACCGGTTGCAGAAATCAGCACCATCGGGGTGCTAGCGGAATGGCGCGGGCCTTCAGGGTGCGCTCCAGGGAGGAGGATGCAGTTGGGAGGACCATGCTCTCCCCTCCTCACTTCTTCCTCCTCAGAATGCGTGGTGGAGGCCGAGGGCCGGAGAGCGGCGGATGGAGAGAGCTGGCGGGACCCTAGCAACGCTTGCATTACTTGCGCCTGCCATGTGAGCTGGGGGTGGTGGGCAGGTAGAGGGTGGGGCGGAGGACCTTACAGATGGATAAAGGGAGGAGTCTCAGGACACTGGACCAGTGAATATGGGGTCTTTGAGGTAATTAGTAAAAGGCGCCCCCTCTGGGTGAGAGCGGGCAGTGGCATCCCTGTGCCGGGGCAAGGAACTAAGGGCTGTATTTCATCCCCCACTGGAACATGAAATGGGTGTTCTTGTAGGGCAGGGGCAGAGAGAAGGGGCTGCTGCCTCAGACTGTGACCCAGAGGCTCCCAGAAGTGTGAGGCCAGGCACCCCAGGCCCTGCAGGAAGTCCCTAGAGCAATGACATCTGTCCTCAGCGGGGCCGCGTGGAGTGCCACCTGGAGGAGTGCCCCGCCCTCTCCTGCCCCCAGGGCTGGGCGAAGGTGCGAGAGGCTGGCAGCTGCTGTGAGCGATGCCAAGGTGCCAGCCAGAACGATGGGAGTTGGGGACGAGCGAGACCCAGTGTGAGGGACGGGCAGTTGACCCTACCCCGCTCCTGTCCCCTCAGCCCCCGCCCAGTCGTGCGCGCACGAGGGCCGGGCGGTGGCCTCCGGGGAGCGCTGGGCCGTGGACGTTTGCACCACTTGCTCCTGCGTGGCAGGCACCGTGCGCTGCCAGAGCCAGCGCTGCCCGCCGCTCTCCTGTGGCCCCGTGAGTGCCGTGTCTAGGGCGGTGGGGTGAGTGGGCATGTGGCAAGGCCTTCCTGGTAAGACCCGGCGGGAGGAAGGAGGCAGCGCTTGGGTAGCGGCCGCGGCGCGGTTGGGAGTGGGGCGGGGAGAGAGACCCTGCGGCCGTGCAGTTCTAGGCGCGGCCACAAGGCGGTGCCCTGAGCCCGCTTGCGGTGAGCCGGGGAGATTCCCGGGAGATCCTCGGTCCCCGGGGAGGCTCTGAGAGGGGCACCGCAGGGAGGGCGAAGTGTCTGACGGGATCCGGGGCTGAGGCCAGGACGAGGCCCCCGCCCTGAGTCCCGGCAGCTGCTGCCCCCGCTGCCTGCCCCGACCCGCCTCCTGCATGGCCTTCGGAGACCCTCATTACCGAACATTCGACGGCCGCCTGCTGCACTTCCAGGGCAGCTGCAGCTATGTGCTGGCCAAGGACTGCCGCGGAGGGGACTTCAGGTGCGCAGCCCCCTCTGCCTTCTCCCTAACTCCCCACACCTGTCCCTGCTGACTACTGCACCTGGGCCTCTCACGCCACAGCGTGCACGTGACCAACGATAACCGGGGCCGGAGGGGTGTGGCCTGGACCCAGGAAGTGGCGGTGCTGCTCGGGGACGTGGCGGTGCGGCTGCTGCAGGGCAAAGAGGTCACGGTGAGCAAAGCTGAGGACCCAGGGATGGTCGGTCCCGTGCTTTCCACTGTCCCGACGTCGGCCCTCCTCCTGCCTCCCTCCTCCAGGTGGACGGGCGCCCTGTGGCCTTGCCCTTTCTGCAGGAGCCGCTGCTGTACGTGGAGTTACGGAGACGCACCGTGATCCTGCATGCCCAGCCCGGGCTCCAGGTGCGGCGCAAGGGCCAGTGGGGGTGTGGGAGCCTTGGACCTGTTCAGGCCTCTGTCTGTAGAGGGAGTGGGAATACCAGCTGGGTCCCGTGCCAGATCAGGCCAGTGAGGTCAGAAAGTTCTGCTGGATTCTGAGGGGAGGAAAGGAATCATGGTCGGAGACCCTGGGTGCAGGGAAGGGAGGTCTGAGCCTGGTTTCTAATCTTGATTCAGTCACCAACGCAGTGGGACTCTTAGGCCAGTACCAACCCTCTCTGGGCCTGTTTTCTTATTGGTAAAAAGGGGGAACAATTCAGGGGATGCCAACTAAGGTCTACGTGGTTTCTGAAATTCCTTCCAAATCCCATGTCGAAGAGTAAATTTCTCCCTGCCTTCGGCAAGAAGTACAATTTGTAAATTCCTAAAACAAGTCTCGTCGATACTTCTGATCTGGACTCTAATTGTGCTTCATCCTCTCTAAGGCCCTAATGCCCATGAGAAAGTGAATCTCTGAAGCATTTCACCAGGGGGCCCAGTTCAGGGGTGCCGATGGGAGAAGGTGCCCTCCTGCCGGAGCTGTGGGCAGCTCTTCATGTCTTCTGTGTGTGCCCAGGACTCACAGAGCACGTGCCAACTTGGCTTTGGCCAGGGCAACCTCCTTTCCACGGGGAACCTCTACCCGCCCATTCTCCTCCCCCACAGCATGGAGTGTGCTGACAGTGCATGGGGCCAGGGTGGACCCTGGGCTTCTGGGGGTCCCTACCTTTCCCCATTCCCCGATTCCAACCTCTCTGCCCAGGTGCTGTGGGATGGGCAGTCTCAGGTGGAGGTGAGCGTGCCCAGCTCCTACAGGGGCCAGATGTGTGGGCTCTGTGGGAACTTCAATGGCTTTGCCCAGGATGATCTGCAGGGCCCTGAGGGGTTGCTCCCGCCCACAGAGGCTGCATTTGGGAATAGCTGGCAGGTGAGTGGCACAGAAGCTGGGTGGCTGAGTGTGATCATAGAGCAGCCCTCTTATATGGAAGGGGGTGGGCACGAGATGGGCTTTGCAGCTTCAGGGTGATTTGGGGGCTTCTTGCTTCTGTCGTGGTGCTGGGGGAGGCAGCGTGGCCTGTTGAATGAGGCCTCATCATCCGAATCCACAAGCCCTGCCTTGCCACTCACTGGCTGTGTGACCTTGGGTGAGTCACTTAACCTGCTCTGGGCCTTAGCTTGTCCAGCTGTAAAATGGGGACAAGGAGAAAGTAGCTGGTGCTTCCTTTGCTATTCTTGTAGGGAGATTTTTGGAGCTAAACCAAAATATTTAGTGGAAAGTGTTTTTGAAGCACGTAGCACACAGAGATCAGCCGCCAGTGGATGCTGTCACATCAAGGTCACTCTTGCCACCTAGGTCCCAGAAGGGCCGGGACCCAGTCGGATATGTTCCAAGGGCCGCGAGGTGGATCCGTGCAGGGCAGCGGGCTACCGTGCCAGGCGTGAGGCCAACGCCCGGTGTGGTGTGCTTAAGTCCTCCCCGTTCAGTCGCTGCCACTCTGTGGTGCCACCAGAGCCCTTCTTTGCCGCCTGCGTGTATGACCTATGTGCTTGTGGCCCCGGCTCTTTGGCTGACGCCTGCCTCTGTGATGCCCTGGAAGCCTATGCCAGTCACTGTCGCCAGGCAGGAGTGACACCTGCCTGGCGGGGCCCCACACTCTGCGGTGAGGGGGAAATGCCCAGCGCGAGTTGGGGAAGAGGGTGGCACAGGGCTCAGGTGTGGATGTGGTAGGAACAGGGTGGACCGCAGGGGTGAGCAGGGCACCTGGAATGCTGCCGGGGTGCCCCTGTGACCCTGCCTTCCACTCCACCTGCAGTGGTGGGCTGTCCCCTGGACCGCGGCTTCGTGTTCGATGAGTGTGGCCCGCCCTGTCCCCGCACCTGCTTCAACCAGCACATCCCCCTGGGGGAACTGGCTGCCCACTGTGTGAGGCCCTGCGTTCCTGGCTGCCAGTGCCCCGCGGGCCTGGTGGAGCACGAGGCCCACTGTATCTCACCCGAGGCCTGCCCCCCAGTCCAGCTCACTGGGGACCAGCCACCCAGGCCTCCGCCCAGCCCTGGCCAGTAGCCAGGACACCAGGACTCATCAGGTCAGAAGCCTCTCCTCTGAGAACAGCTCTCACCCTGGCCAGAGCCATGGAAAGAGTACCCCACCCAGGCACTGGGGTCCTGTGTCCCACAAAGACCTCATCATGTTCAATCAGAAGCAGTAAAATCGGGGCCTCTCCTACAGCTTACTTGTGTCTATGTGTCTTTTCTCCTGGTGCTGGGATGGTGGGGGCTTGGAATATGGGGTACAGCAGCGGTTAGTGTCCCCAGGATCAGAGAGGTGGCAGCTGTGGGAGCTGAGCCTTCACTTCTTGCACTTACCATACCCTGGTGTTGCCTGGGAAACCCTGCAATGGAAGGAGGATCTAGGTATCCTGATCCCAGCTCCGTGCTCACACTATGTCACAAGCATAGCCCATGGTCCCCACATTGGTACCTCTGTGGATCCATGTGGAATCCTGTTAGGAGGCTGAGGGGCACGGAGAAGGGGCTCAGTTTCCCTACATGGCATTCCCTTTCCTCTTGATTTGGGGAATACCAAAGGCTAGGCACCTCCTGGGCTACTCTAACAGCTGGTGACATAGGGACCCCATGCCTGGGGTGGGGAACAGAAGACACAACAGACTGTGATGAAATATGGACACACGTGCACGCACACACACACACACACACACACACACACACACACACACCTCAGAAACCCAGATAAACATGTGCGGCACATGCATGGGCCCATGTGTGCATTCACAGCCACACCCACCCTGGATGGACATGTGAGCAGGAGACATCCTTGCAGGGGAAGGAGCATGGGTTTTGAAATAGACAAAAAGTCTATTTCCTTGAAAAGTCTGTCTTCAAAAAGAACTCTAGTTTTTTTGGCTGTGACCTTGGTGTTTTAGGAACCTTGGCTAAAAGATCGGGGTGGGGGGGTCCTCCATTCTCATTGCCAGGTCCCCCTAATCTTTCAACAGGAGTGAAGAGAGAGTGTTGGGCTAAACTGAGATGGCCTGCCCTGTGAGCTTAGCCCGCTTCTGCTGAGGCCCACCGGAGAGAGGTGGCCTCTTTCTCTCGCAGAGCCGTTTCAAAGCAGCAGGCACGCAAGGCTGCTCGTGACAGCACAGCGTGTGAACGTCACAGACCAGCTCGTGTGTTTGCACCTCCCCTCGTTATGACCTGTACAAACCGTGTCCTCGCCTGATGCATCTCGCGTGTTGTGAGGAGTAAACAGAGTGACCTGTGGCCAGCACTTTGCACGTGGACAGCTTGGAACAAGCCCTTGGGAAGTGCTCACCGTCGCCCGGCCCGTGGCTGCTTGCGCCTGGGACCATGTTTCCCCCAAGCCTGTTTATCACGGCCATTTGCCTCCAGATGAGGGGGACGTTGCCACATGTTAGCTAGGGCAGTTTACTGTCTAGGCTGTTTTCTAATCTGTAAAATTGGGATAACGATAGCACCTACTTCTCGGAGTTGCTTCAAGGACGGATTACTTGTATGTAGCATTTTGTTTCCTGCAGATAGTAAGCTGTTGGTAGCCACTGTTCGTATTGGGCAAATTACGTGTGGATATAATGCAGTTGCAAGCTTCACATGTATACGTAAAACACGTACCCGGTCAGGATTGCAAACAAGCATATGCAGACACCTCTCCCTCACACTGCCATCCCTCACAGCCAGGAAACCCATATCGGAGGTGGGCCAGAGTCTCTGTGAGACTTGGCTGGGTCCGGGCCCTGGCTCAGATGTCAGGTCCCTGCATTATTGAGCTCAGGAGCCTTTGTCTCCTCCTCATTCCTGGTCCTCCCTTCTCCACGCTCCAGCAGCAGAGGAGAGGAGGGAGGGGACATCTGCCCTGGCTCCCCAACCCCATGGAACAGGCAGCCGCCCCTGGAGGCCGAGGGCTCCCTTGTAGCCAAAAGCAGGCCTTAGCTCTGTACCAGCACCTCTTTAGATGCCCTGCGGGCCTGGGCCCACTCCAGGCTGCGCTGCAGCAGGTGAGGGAGGTGGGGCATTGTCTGCAAAGGGCACGGTGGAGGCCTGATGCCATCTTGTCCCCCCAGGTGCAAGAGAGTCGGGCCTGTCCCTCGGGACTGGAGCTGCCCACTGTGTTGCTGGAGATGGAGCGGAGCCGGCGGGCCCAGGAACAGGTAGGGGCTGGCCGAGGGGCATGGCAGAGGGCAGTGTGGGCACCCCTTCATGCTCTGGCAATGCGTCTTTTTGTAGCTCCTGTGGGACTTGGAGCTGCTGACTGGGGCGGGGCTGGGCCTCTTCTGGCCCCCCCGGGCCCAGTTCTGCGGTCTGAGGGACCCGGCCCAGTGTGCATGGAGCCAGCGCAGCAAGCCCCGTGGTAGGATGGGTAGGGGCCCCGAGCAGCCGAACAGCTGGGTGAGCAGGGGCATGGCTGAAGGCAAGGGGGTCAGTGTGACATCAGGGTGATTGTGGTGGGGAGGAAGGTGAATGGGGTGTGGGCTTTGGGCACATATGGACCTGGGTTGGGTCTCTGTTTTGACGCTCCCCGTGGACTGTAAGCCTCTGTTTTCTTAGCTGCAAAATGGGGACGATAGTAGATCTTATTCAGAGGGAGCACCAGTGAACTCATCCATGGAAAGGGTTTAGTGGCACCCAGGACCTGTTAACTACATACAGGCTATTATCATGCTGCAATTAACAACTATCTGCATCAAATCAACTGCATGGTGACATCTAGAAGCTTTGTTTTTTTAATTTTTTTAATGTCTATTTATTTTTGAGAGAGAGAGACAGACAGACAGAGTGTGAGTAGGGGAGAGGCAGAGAGAGAGAGAGAGGGAGACACAGATTCTGAAGCAGGCTCCAGGCTCTGAGCTGTCAGCACAGAGCCTGATGCGGGACTTGAACTCACAAACTGTGAGATCATGACCTGAGTCGAAGTTGGACACTTAACTGACTGAGCCACCCAGGCACCCCTAGAAGCCTTTAGACACGGCTGCAGCGTGGGAGGAACGCAAGCCTGGCATGGCTCCCGAGGGCAGAGGCACTGATGCCTAGCCCGGGGTGCACGGACCTTTCCCTTCAGGGCTGGTGCCTGGGCTGAGCCGTCTAGGAGGGAGGGTGCTATGGTGACTGGGAACTAGGACCGTGCCTCCTAGTCTGATTCCCAGTCACCAGTTGTCCAAGGCACTCTGGGCAAGTTGACGGCCATCTCTGAGAGCCAAGGCATCCTCAGCTGTAGCAAGAGGGGGTGTTCATGGTGACTGCTAAGGAAGTGTCCAGCTGACATTGTTGGTCACGACTGCGGTCTCATCTGAAGGCTCGAGTGGGCAGGAGAGCTCCATTTCCTCACAAGGAGGGGAAGAGGACAGGGTCATACATGGGCCTGGATACCAGGAGGAGGGATCATTGGGGGCCACCTTAAAGGCTGCCTACCACACCGGGGAATGATGCCCTGTGGACTAGGGCACCCTCCAAACTTTCCAGAGTTCCAGGCCATGCCCATTGCCTCAGGCTGGGGACTCCCTGAGCCAGAACCATCAGCTTCCTGAGGGGTGAGTCTTTCTCTTGGGAAATCCTGTTTGTTTCGTGTTGCCACACAAAAGGGCCAAGCACTGGACCCTTTTTCCTATCTCCTTCCACGGCCCTGCCTAGCATCTCTTTCTTGTGCCCAAGGCTCATCCTGGGGCCCCCACAGCCCCTGGAAAGGGTGACCCCGAGTTCCAGCTGCTGGGATCCAGTGGTGGGTGCAGGGGCTAGGAGAGGCTGCCCTGCACTGGGGTGGCAGACAGGCTTCCTCCCCCTTCCAGAGCCCATGGGCCGTGGGAGGTGTATCTGAAACAGCCTCTGTACTCCTGCAGGGGGCTGGCGGTAGTCCCATCATCAGCCCTGGATCTGGGTGAAGCTGGGAGTCACAGAGACCCAAGGCGGGCGAGCCCTGCTCTGCCTGCAGAGTCCACACCTGGTACGCGGACACCTTGGCCGGGCGGCCAGACTAGAGCTGGAGGAGGTGGGAAGTCCTCACCCCAAGTGCCAGGATTCCAGTCCCTTCCTCACTCATTCTTTGTCTCATACTTTATATTGGGTGCCAGGAGCACCCAGGGACAACAAGCAGGTTTTATTTTATGTCCTAGTTCCACCTGGTTGGTAGCAGCTGTCCCAGGCACAGGGTCCAGAAGGATTCTGAAGCTAAACTGGGGGGGGGGGGGCCCGAGCGCGCTGGGAAGGACTGTTCACGGCGGCCTAGGGAGGGGGGAGCAGAACAGCAGCTCCTGCCCCTGTGTCCTACCCTCGCATCAGACACCCAGAACATACAGAGCACAAGAGAGACTCGGCCCCATTGCTTGGTCCCTGTCACTGAGGAGATCACAGCCTAGCGAGAGCATGACAGTAAACAGGCAGTTCGAATTCTATGAGATGGACGCTGTGAACCCTGGGCCTATTAATTTAAATGGAACAGACTCTCCAGTTATTTGTTAAATTAGCCTAGTGTAGCCATAAGCCTTTAATTGTTCCGTCGTGTGCGAGAGAAGAGCAAAGTGCCAATGCTTGTTTTTCTGACTGACGGAAAGTTTTACAAATAGAGGGTCTCTTGAGGAAACAGAGATACCAATGACAACATTATAACCAGAGAAATAAACTGTCAAGTAAGACAACAAATCAAACTGTGAGGGGACAGGTTTTGGGGGTTATGTTCCCTGTTCATGGCAATGATTTCTGCAGGCTTGGGAGCCTGGTCACAGACTCCTCTGCTCAAAAATTCTTCAAAAGACATTTCTTTTGACAGAGAACATGCCCATTTGGTTACTGTTATGCAATGTGGATGTGTGAATATTCATAAAGATGGAATAGACTTGTGAAAGTTCTCCATTTAGGACCTTACGAAATCAAGTTCTTTTAACTACTTTTATGGAGGCAGGATGACTCTCCTTCCTCCACAGCTGCAAGGGAGCAGTGACATTTCATTTCTTTTTTTAGATGTCTTTTGTTAATTATGAAACTTGCAGTTTTTAGGCCAGGCTCCAGCCTAAAATTTCATTTCTTGAGTTTCATTTGATTTCACTGTCAGCAACCAAGAAAGAGCTACAGAGGGTTTTTCTTAATAATAGTCAAATAAGGCATATACAGTAGGTTTCTTTATGGGCCTACGCGGGCCCACCGGGATGAAGGGGGTGTTCTTATGAGGGCCTGACAAGCTGGCCAACAGACCCTTCCTGCCCCGAAGCATCCTCTGGTGGTTTTGGGGACAGGGGTGTGCAGATTCTTCTAAGGTGTCCTGCCTCAGCTGGGAGGATGAGGAAGATGTGGTCGGCTGCTGGCAGGCAACTCCGACAAGCAGGCACATGACAGGCAACGTGAAGACTAGTGGACCCATGAACTGTCATAGCCTTGGAGTTCAAACATCAGTCCTCAGGGCATCCCCTTCTCTCGCGTGCTGGCGACTCCCTAGGCTTCCTGGTTCCAGCTCAGGTGGAATGTCTGTGAGGGGCTGGGGCATGAGCAGAGGGCTCCCGACATTGGTCTTTCTCCCTCAGGCTGCCTACAAGAGCTGAACCCCACCACCAGCTTTGGGGACCCAGGAAGTTCTGAGTTCAAGGTGAAAGAGTCAAAGTGCCCTGGGCAAGGGCCCTCTCGGATTGGGAAGAGCAGGGGTGGGGTCTGCCTGGGAGGAGCCTACTGGGGGGAGGTGGTCCTACCTCCTATAGCCAGGGGGAAGAAGGGACCGCCACTGAAGTACCTTTTACACAACATAAAATAAGTTTAATGAATTCAGGAATCAGGCGAGGGCTGTAATGGAAGTGAGGCCCACTAGGACAGCCACTGAGGTCTCCAGGGTCCCTTGGGGGAAGTGGGCCTGGCACGGGGATTCCCTCACAAGCCTGGGCCCAAATGCTCTTGCTTCCCAGAACCTGGCCCAGAGGGCAGAGAGGAGACAAGCAGGACCCACAACCCAGAGGCCCTGTCAACAGCCATCCGTGAATGTAGGCGGTCGCAAGCTCACTCAGGGAGCCCCAAGGCTCTGGGGCCTGCCCTCCCGGGGCTTGCCAGAACCCCAGGTTCCCCTGGAGGGGCTGGGCTGGAGCCTGGGCCGGGAGAGAGCAGAACTTCAGAAGCTGCTGAGGATCGAGATTCCTCAGAGGCAGAGAGAGGGGGACCCTCAGGAGCAGAAAGAAGAGAGCCCCCAGGGTCAGAGAGGGGAAGCCCCCCGGGGGGAGAGCAAAGAAGTTCCTTCCAGACACAGAGAGAAGACACACCAGGGTCAGAGTGCGGAGGCCACTCAGGCTCTGAGGGAGGAGGTCTCTGAGTATCCCAGGTGTGAGGCTCCCCAGAGTGAGAGGAGAGAGTCTCCTCAAGGTCAAAGAGGAAATAGCCCTAAGTGTCAGAGAACGGAGGCTCTCCAGGAGCCACAAGACCCGGAAATGAAGACCCTTCAGACTTCCCCAGGCCCTAACCGGGAGGTGGCTGAGGGAGAGGTGCCTACACAACCCCCGGAGGAAGGCGGCTCCCTGGGAATTTCTAGGGTTCTCTGTAGGTCCCTGGGAGAACAGATGCCACAGCAAAGGGGTAGGGAGAGCCCTGGCTCCGGGGAAAGGGCCGCCCAGCGGCGAGAGTCAGCACCGGGCGCGGGAGAGCAGAGGGCCTCCGGGGAGCGGGTACGGACTCCCCTTCCACCCCCGAGGCCCCCGACCCGGCCGCTGCTCCCAAGCCCAGGGGCCGAGACGCTAGAGGCCCCAAGCCCTGGGAGCTCGGGGCAGCAGGAGCGCCCCGCAGCTCCCCGGGGGCACCCAGGGCTGGTGCCCGACCCGCACGGGCTTCAGGACCGGGAAGGAAGCCCAGGCCCGGCGGAGCAAGTGCCGGGCGCCGGCGGGGAGCCGAGGGGCGACGCGGAGGCCCCCGAGGCCTCGAAGGCCGCGTGGCCCTGGCCCCCGGGCAGGGAGAAGGCGTCGGCGGGTGTGAGCGCGGTGCAGCAGGAGACCGCTCTGCAGCGGCTGCTGGAGCTGCACCGCGCGGCCAGGCGCCGGCGGCGGCAGGATCGCGAGCAGCAGCGGCTCCGGGTGCGTATCCGCACCTGCCTGCCGGCTTGAGGCAGGCGGGGCCCGCCGAGGACCGGCCGGCCGGCCGCTGACAGCCGTCTCCCCCCCCCTTCCCCCCCAGGTCTTGGAATGCCTCCGCATCGCCAGGAACCGCCACTGCCGGGTGCACCCTCTGGGGCCCCCACCCAGCCCAGCTCAGCTCCAGCCACAGGCAAGGCTCCCAGAAGGCGGTGGCGTCACCACTATCTGGGCCAGGGCGGGGGGAACGCGGGGATGGGGGAGGGGAGGGCTGGGTCCGAGCTGGGCGCGCCTCCTGGATGCCTTTGGAGTGCACACTTGCACTGACCCCGACAGAGGGCGGGAGGGGGGGCGTCAGTCCGGGTGCTGCCCCCTGCTGGCTCCATCAAGCCCGCGGGGTCCGAGGCCGGGGCGCTCAGCGCTCTGCACCGCCCCAGGAGGACGCGGCGGGGCAGCGGCGAGCCCTGCGGCAGCAGCTGCAACAAGTGCATCGGGAGAGGACCCGGCGGCTGCGGGCCCTCGGGGCCAGGTGAGGGGGAGGATGGGGAGGCTTATGGGGCGATCTTCCTCGAGAGAAAGAGAGAGGGAGAGCGAGAGCGAGAGCGAGCGAGATGGTTCTCTTTCTCGGACATCTGGAATAACCGGCCACTCTCTTTCAGGAACACCCAGAACTTCCAGCAGCTACTGTGGCCTCGCACTGAGGACCCTTTGCCAGGAGAGGAGCCCTCGCCCTTCGCAGCCCCATCTAGTCATTGCTGAATCCTCAAAGGGATGATTAAAGAGATGGGGATTAAAGAAAAAGCAAGTGCAGGTTAGAGGGAGTTCCAAGAAAGGCCCCGAACGCTGCCTCGGGGCCTGGGAGGGCCAGAAACACACACACAGCAGCTCAGTCCCACTAGAAGGCGTGTTATTTCGTCTTCCCTCCCCTAACTCCACTGCCCGGCCAAGGTCAGAGAGCCAGGTCCCGGGGGTCAAGCAGTGCGAAGGCCCCATTCTTTCGGAAGAATGATTCGATGCGGCACATCTTACAGGAGACCAGTTCTTGCTTCACCGGGGGGCCTGGGAAAAAATGTCAGAGGCCAGGAATGATGGGTCCTGGGAAAGGGAACTTGGCCAGAGCATGGGGGCCCTGCCTTCCTAGCCCTAGGAATCTGCCTGTATTGTATCCACTTTGTATCCTTTGTGAAGGAATGAAAAGTGCTTCTGAGGAATGGGAGCTGTGGGCAAAGGAAGGAGCTGGCTGGGTGCCCAGATCAGCAGAGAGGGCAGAACCAGCCAGTCAGCCATGTGCCCTTATTTCCCCCACCCCGGGGTCCTCTGCAGAGTGGGTGGTGGGACACCCAGCACTGCTGGTCACTGGGACAGAGCTAAACGTCTCTGGGAGAGACAGGGCTTCCTCCTACCTCCTGTTCCCCTGGGACTTGCTTCCTGCTTTTGTTGGAAAACTCTTTCCTCTCCCTTTAGCACCCTGGGGAAAGTGGGGGGAATTTTTTAGGCAAAACGTCAACTGTGTTTATCCCAACCATCTACCTGTGGATGGCATTCAAGCCTGTGGAGAAAAACCCATGACTTTGTAGTCTCAGTTGAAATTCATGACCACAAATAGCAAAGGGACGGACGCGGCGTCACCCAGCAATCCTGCAACACTCCCCGGTGTAGTCCCTTTCCCATGCCATAACTTCATCTCCCACTACACCGCTGTCTCCCCACTCTCTTCCCTGATGAGAAAAAGCCTCCCAGAAAAAGCAGACTCAGTCCAGATGGATAGCCTTCCCACCAAAACCGTCTCCCCTACCCTTCTCTGTGCCCCTGGCCTCTCCTGTCAGATTCCAGCATCTGGAGATCCCTGGAGGAGCTTGTCCCACCTCAGGCTTTAAATAGCACCTATATTCTGCTGGGGGGGGGGGGGCCCCGGTGGGCGCGGCGGCTGCGACCTCACTCCGGAGGGGGGACTTCCGTACACAGCCACTGCATTGGCACCTCCAGCATGGCCGGGGCTGATCTGTCTTCACACCCCCTCCAGCCCTGCTCCTCTGTCTTCCCTGTCCAGCTGCTTGAGCCAAACACCTGCGCTTCGCCATGGCTTTCTTTCTCCTTCTGTCATTCAATCCATCAGTAGGCTTCAGGGATTCTTCCTCCAAAACATAGCCTGAATCTACCTCAGCTCTACTGCTAATCACCCTAGCCCAAGCCATTATCCTCCCTGCCAGGATAACTCAAAATAGATGCAGACCTCATCTGCCAGCGTGGATTCTGTCTCTGAAAAAGTCATTACTTACAGAACAGTTAGTATCCTATCAGTACCATTCACCTGCTTAAAACTCTCCACGGTTTCCTCTCCCACTTGGGTTCCTCCATTGTGTCACTTAGCTTCCAGCCCTTAGGTCGGTCCTCCGAGACCCATCTAAAACGTCTCATGCCCCCTGCCCCTCTCTCCCATCACTCCCTAGTCTCGTCATGGAACCTGTCCTTCTCAGATGTTTCCTTTGTCTTATGTTTACGGCCTGGACCCCCCGCGAGAATGGACACCCCCATCCGTGTGTCTTGTGTGCCTAGGGCCGACAGCATGGCTTGGCTCATGGCAGGAGCTCCGTGTTTGTGAAGTGAATATTCTCTGGGAGGTTGGGGCTCACCCAGCTGCCAGCCGTATATGAAGTTGGTGGTGATGGGGAAGAGGTAGCGCATCTCTGGCATGTCCAGTTTTCGGGTGTTGAGGTAGCGGTAGCGCCCCTGGAAGTCGTGGGAGATGCCTTCGTACAGCAGGGCCCGGGTGGCAGGCAGTACCGGATACATTTCGGACTGAATGGGCGTCTCCAGGGGAGGGCCGGGGGTCTTGGAAGGCACCGCTTTGGGGGCAGGTGGGGGCGAGAGTGGGGCTTTGGGGTGCAGGGTGGGCAGCGCGAGGGGTAGGCGGGCTGCAGCCTTAGCCTTCTGCTTGGCCTTCACCGTCGACCCGTACTTGCGGTGCCATTCACAGCGAAACATCTTCTCCCTCAGATATTCCTCCTTCCAGAAGTTCTGCCGCAGCGTATCCATGTTGAGTTGCCGCGACATGGTAGCAAGGGCAGGAGAGGTAGCAGGGTGGCTGCAGCTGAGGGGTGAACACAGGAGGCAGAGTCCTTCGGACAGCAGGTGGCTGCCACGGACAGTCACCCGGCAACCAGGCCTCACCTCACATAGGGCCAGGGTTCTATTTGCCATGCCCTTAGCAGACCACAAGCAGACCTTGATCCACAGGCAGCCTCAGGCCAGGGCCCGCCGGAGAAAGGCCTGGATATCCAAACCTCTTGCGGGATCCGGGCTCAGTCTCGTATCACAGGCCTTTAGGTTTCCTGTGTTTCTGCTTCCAGCCCCTTGGGGTCAGGTCCCCTCCCAGCCCAATAGAGACTGAAGTGGGGGAGCCAGAGGCCTGGACACAAGCCTCCTCCCGCTCCTCCCCACCAGAGCTGGTCACTTGATTCAGAGGACCCATCCCTGAGTTACGACCTCCTGGGACAATCTTCCTGGTGCAACTCTTCTATGCCTATATCTTTGGCAGAAGCTTTTCCAGCCCTGCCAGTCGAATCTCCCCAACAGCCTCATCCCACGCGTGTCCTTTCTAGCACCCAGCCTCAGTTTGGAGAGAAACAATAACGTTACTTTAATTTAACATCAACAATGACACCGTGTAACAGCACAGGGAAGAGGTGGTGGAGAGAAGACACTCAGGCTTCCTGTTCCCTAACCAGCCTTGGCTTTAATGGCAGAGCCCCAGCAACCTGGAAGCAGCTCACCTAGCCTCTTAATGGAGTGGGCAGGGGCACGGGAATTGGAAATCAGAGGCTCAAAACTCACAGAAGGACTGAGGGCAAGCCTGGGGAGGAGCTGCCTGGCTGTAGGGAGGGCCCTAGCGCAGGTCTTCGGCTGTGAACATGCCCCGGGCCCGGCGCAGGATGGAGTCCTTGGCGGCATCATAGGGGTGCTCCTTGGACGGGATCTCCAGGACGGCTGGGATGGAGCGCTGGTGGGCGTCGAGCGCGTGCCGCACCATCTCTGCGATGTACTGGTTGATGAGGATAATGCCGATGTCATCCCGGTTTAGAAACTGCCTGTTGGGAGAAATGAGAAGGGAGCCCACTCCGAGGTGGTGAGGCCGGGTGGCGGAGGCAAATGTGCTTGACCCAGCGAGTGCAGAGGCCAAGGGCAAAGGTTGCTAGACCGAACTCTCTCCATTCTAACCAGAACCAACTTCACTCAAAATCTAGGGGCCCTGGCTGTCAGGGGTAACTTCCACCTCCCCTGCTTGGAAGGCTCCCAAGTGAGCTGGTGCTGAAGATTAGGGCACAGGCTGATGTGACCTGTACGCTGCGTTTGTGGGAAAAGAGAGAGGATAAGTATATGTCTGTCCATAGTATGTACATTTAAAAAAGCAGGAAGATAAGGAATTAAGTGCTTCCAGGGGCAGAGAAGGGAGGTAAGGAAGTGGAAATAGATGGGGGTAGGAGTGAGACTTCTCAATATGTATACCTTTGAAATATTAATTTGCAAACCACACGAATACCTTAACTTTTCAAAGGAAAACAATTTCTTTAAAGGGGCTGATGAGACCACTAAAGGCCTTAAGGTCTATGCTGAAGTTTGGCATGAGCTAAGAATACAACATAGGAAGAGGAAAATCATCCTTTCCCCACAGAGAGGACCTAGCACTGGGATCTTCCTTTCTTGTAATCACCCAGGCATTAATATATTAAAAACGACTGGGGCGCCTGGATAGCTTAGTCAGTTAAGCAACCGATTCTTGGTTTCAGTTCAGGTCATGATCTCACAGTTTGTGGGATGGAGCCCTGTGTTGTGCTCTGTGCTGACACTGCAGGGCCTGCTTGGGATCCTCTCTCTCTCTCTCTCTCTCTCTCTCTCTCTCTCTGTCTCCCTCCCTCCCTCCCCTGCTCACACACTGAGCTCCCTCTCTCTCAAAATAAATAAACATTAAAAAAATATATATCTATATATAAAACTATTTTTGCTGAGCACTTGCCCTGTGCCAGACACAAGGGCCAGTTAGACTTGATGACTGATCTCTGGGTCCCTTTGGATGGAAACATGGAATGGTCTTGGAGTAAAATCTGTCCTTCTCCTATGACAACTTGGGTCACTTTACCAGAATGCTTAGAGATCGGGCCAGTTCAGGGCCTATCATCCCCAGGCAGCAGGATCCAGTCTCAGCCAGCAGCTCAAGGCTGGACTGTTTAGGGGAAAACAGGTGAGAGTGGTTTGTTCCTAAGACTTGGCAACAGGGGCCTTAGAGAAGGGGTGAGAAAGCACGGGGGGCTGGCATCCTCGTTTCAAGTCACCAGGACACCTCCTGAGTTAAGGGACATGCCCACATCCACACTATGAAGCTATCACTCTTGACCCAGAGTAGGAAATGAGGACTTCAAATGCAAGGTCTTTTTGCTAAATTCACTTATTCTGGTGGCTTTTTAAAAAGATTCTTTAAAAACAGTTTTTTTTTTAATTTCATTTTTGAGAGGGAGAGAGAGAGAGAGAGAGAGAGAGAGAGAGAGAAAACGAACAAGTCGGGGAAGGGCAGAGAGCGAGGGAAACACAAAATCTGAAGCAGGCTCCAGACTCTGAACTGTCAGCACAGAGCTCCATGTGGGGCTCGAACACACGAACCGGGAGATCATGACCTGAGCCGAAGTCGGACGCTCAATTGACTAAGCCACCCAGGCACAAACCCCCCCCCCTTTTTTTTTTAATTTCATTTATTTTTGAGAGAGAGAGAGAGAGAGAGAGTGCAAGTCGGGGAGGGGAAAAGATTCTTATATTCTCTGTACTGATCATGCCATACACACATGAAGTTTTTCTTCTTTTGATTAAAAAAAAAAAAAAAAGGCAAGGTCTTAGCACAAAGTAGGATACAGTCCTAATATTCTGCAGGCTATGCTCAGGACAATGGGAAATTCCAAGACTGAAGAGTGTGGACCTGGCTTAAGAGAGTTGGGCCTAGGGTTCAAATCTCCACTCCCTCTCTTCCAAATGGTGTGACTCTGGAATGTGCCTTAACCTCTCTGAGCTTTAGTTTTCCCACTTGTACGTGGGAATAATAACCCCTACCTTACAGGATGATTGTGAGCCTCTGAAGGGCATGAAAATACAAGAAACCCCGACCCCACTGCCTAGGTGTTCGCTCAGTGTGTGGTTCCTTTAGGGGTCAACTCCCAAAAGAGCTGAGGCAGGTCCCAGGGGCCGGTTGGGCCGAGGGGCGGCGCCTGTCACGAGCTCTGTTCCCCTTCTTTCCTGACACACAGTCATATGAGGGATGAGCTCGTGGACCTGACATAACCCGAGTCCCCCGGAGTGCAGAAAGAGAACTTGGGGCACAGAGGCCTCCCCCGGAAGGGCGGCCGGACCGACTTCCCTGACCCTCGAGGGCAGGGTCTGGAAGCCCCTCTCAGGCCCCGACTGCCGGGTCTCCGAGCTGCCCCCACCTATTCCCCTCGCTCCGACCCGAAGCAGAGGGACCCATTCAGGCCTCACGGGCTACCGTACCGGAAAGTGTCTTCGATCTCATTGATGGTTGTATCCTTCTCCACCACCAGGAAATTAGGGTGGCGGTTCTTGTTAAGCTCCCCTATGCCGCCCAGGAGGAAGCCAGTAACTGTGTCCTCGTCTCCGATCACCGCAATTAGCTTCCCCCTACCCGCCATTCTCACAGACAGGTAGAGCTCAGTAGAGACGGCCTGAAGTCCCCGAAGCCCCACCCCCGCAGTGCGCCGCCTTTTCAAGCGCACCTCCACCCTTTAGACATGCGCAGTTCACCACTCCGCCTCCGGGACATGCGTATTAATAGAAAACACGGCCTCAATCTGAATACGCCTGCGCCGTAAAGAGAGGCCGGAACCTGGGGACTACGAGTCCCAGAAGGACGTGCGGCACCACGGACTCACGCAGGCGCGTTCCATCGCTCGTTCAGTAAACCTGTTGAACCTAGCGCTGTTAGACCCTGAGACCTCAGAAGAAAACACGTAGTTTCTGTTCTCGAGGGTAAGGTCCGAGCCTGAACCGTGCACGTAAGTCTTTAACTATGGCACACAGTTAACGACCAGTACATATTTGCTTAGATAAAAGATTGAACAAGTTAATGGTGACACTGACTAGGGAGGTAGGGTTTCAGGTGAACAGGCAGTTACAAAGCGGTTGGTTAATGCTAAAATATGAGAAGTACACGGAAGCATCCACTGAAGGTGTAACTAACCCACAGAGGGGTGGGGGAAGGGTGCTCAAAGAAGGTCGCCAGAAGGATGCAGGGGATAGAAATAAGGACAAGAGAGTGTTCTAGGTAAGAGGAACAGCATATGCAAAGGCTTAGTGACTAGAGAGCACGAGTGCCCTCAAGAAGAGTTAAAGAATCTGGAAGTTATCCTGAGGACAAATTATCCTGAAGCCACTGGAAAATGGTGTCCTGAGGCAGGTGTTCTAGAGCTAGTGCTGTCCCGGTGTTGTGTGCAGAGGCAAGACTGCAGGAGGATATCACTGTGGTAAGAGATAATGGTGGCCAGAACTCAGGCTGTGATAATGGGAATGTGGAGATGGAGTCAAGAGATACTTATTTAGAGACAGAATGGGCAAAACTGGTTTTCAGATTGGATGTGTTTGGGGAGTGAGAGACCCAGGTGACCCCTGGCTTTCTGGCCATTGCAACTGGGTGGATGGCAGTAACATTCCTGAGAGAGTAAGCTCTGTGAAATACAGACTGAAAGAGAAAGGTCCAGCTTTCCTCCTCCATTTTAACAAACAGGCATCCTGGTGTTCAGCATGTGGTTTGTGAGTTTAGAGTGCTTGAAACCTCCAGATGGTCTCATCTAGTGGTTATTTGTATGATTGGCTTGGGATTTGGGCACACCTGGTTTGAATCTTGGCCCCACTATTTAGAGGCATGATTTTTGGGTTTATCAGCAAAATTTTCAAGGCCTTGAGTTCTTCAGATAATATTATGCCCACCTGATAGGGCTGTTGGGATTAAGTGAGATAGAGCCCTTAAATGTTCAGCACCCAGGGCCACACTGTGGTTGGGGAAGAGCAGCTGGATGTCTGTAGACACACAGGTGGAAGGCAGCTGATGCTGAGGAGGCCAGCAGGCCATCTGGGAAAGTGCTCACATCTGGAGTTAGTGGGGAGGGAGGGCAGAGAATGAGGAAGGGTGGGTGCAGAACCACCCGATTTAGTGCCTGGCACAGAACTGGCCCACAATGGTCACAGATGGCAGGGTACTTAAGAGAATGGATCCTGCCTTTAGTGGTTATAACAGGTGAAGTGAGGAGCTGGGTACATTTATCATTCAACCAGCGTTTATCACATGTGGCCCTGAAGAGGCTGAGGACGCAAGATAAAGTATGATTTCTGTTCTCAAGGAGCTCCCTGCAGGATGGAGGGGAGGGTGAAAAAAATATCACGGGGAGGAGGTCAGACATACAATAAAGAGAGGCCCTGGTGGGGCACCTGGGTGGCTCAGCCAGTTAAGTGTCTCACTCAAGTCATGGTCTAGCGGTTCGTGGGTTAGAGCCCCATGTCAGGCTCTGCACTGGTGGTGCGGAGCCTGCTTAGGATTCTCTCTCTCTCTCCCCCTTTCTCTCTGCCCCTCCTGCATGCTCGTTCACTTGCTCTCTCGAAAGAAAGAAATTTAAAAAAATAAAGAGGCCCTGGAGGGGCCTTAAGGGGGCAGGATTCAGAGCAAGGAGGAGGAAAGGAAAGAAGAAACTTGAAAAGGAGCAAGGAGGCACATAGGCTACCGAGTAGAGAGGCGAGGAGGGTAGTTCGAGCTGGGCCACCACTGTGTGCTGAAATGTCCAGGACAGGTCTAGAGGTGAGGGATCAATTGAGTGAAATGCTTCTTTGCTCTGCTCTAGCTACTGAGTTACTCATTTGTCACATCTGTCTGTATTAGACCTTCCAGGGTCAGGGAGCCCAGGCTCGTGGGGAAGAGGGTCTGTAGACACAAGGTCACAGATCAGTGTGATAACACAGGCATAGATGTCCCCCTGAGATGGTTTGGGAGCTGGGGGGCAAATCCAGGAGGGGCAGAGAGGGGCCAGGAAGATGAGGAGAGTGGAGAGGCAAGGGTGTTGCCAGGCACTGGCCCAGACTGCCTCATGGGTGCCCAGGAAGCTAGAAGCTGTGAGAGTTTGAAGCGGAGGGTATGGTGGGGAGAGGGCACACTGACTCAGGACTTCTTGCGTGAACGGGTTGGGGAAGCTGGTGTGTGAATCTTCTACCAAGGCCTTGGTAGAAGAGTAGATGTTACCCTGGAACAGGAGGGAGCTGTGGACTGGCCTCAAGCCAGAGAGGGGCAGATTCCTATAATGTGAGCCTCTCAGGCTGCAGTGTGCAGGGTGGGCCGGGATGGCTAAGGGGAGGGGCTGGCAGGCCAGTGAGACTAGTTAAGAGGCTAGTGGTCCAGGGAGATTAGTGGGCCAGGAAGGCTGAGTGACAAGGCTGTAGGGCCAGACTAGTTCAGAGGTTGGTGACCAGAGAGGCCAAGTGAAGTGACTTTTAGGCCAGGGAAGCTAGTAAAAGGCTAATGGGCCAGGGAAACTACTTAAGCACTGGTGGAACAGGGAGACTAGTTAAGGGGCTGGTGGGCCAGGGAGGGTAAATGAACAGATTGCTTGGCCATGGAGACAAGTGAAGAATCTGGTGGACCTGGGGGGCCAGTTAAGAGGCCAGTGAATCAGGGAAGTTAAGTTTAGAGGCTGGCAGAGCAGAGAGTCTAAGGGAAGGGGCTGTTGAGCCCAGAAGGCTAGTTCAGAGGTGGTAGCCAGGGAAGCCAAGAGAAGAGCCTGGTGGGTAAGTGAAGAGGCTGGTGGGATAGACAGACTAGTTTAGATGCTGATGGGCCAAAAAGTCTAGTCTAAGAGCTGGTAGGACAGATACTAGTGAAGAGGCCAGTGGGCCATGGAGACTGGTTAAGAGGCTGATGGGTCACGGAGACTAGTTCAGAGGTTTGCAGGCCAGGGAGGCTAGTGAAGATGCTGGTAGGCCAGGGAGAATAGTGACTATGCTGATGGGCCAAGAAGGCTAGTTACAAATAAGGTACTTGTGAGGGGGCTGGCAGTTAGGGAGACTAAGAGGCTGGTGGGCCAGGGGGGCTAAGGGAGGAGGCTTGTGAACTAAGGAGGCTAAGGGAGGAGGCTGTGGGCCTGGGAGACCAGGTAAGAAGCTGGTGGCTGGGGAGGCTATGAGAAGAGGCTGGTGGGTCAGAGAGGAGGCTAAGGGAAGAGGCAAGGGCCCTCAAGACTTGTCAGTGGCCCGAGGGCCAGGGAGACTAGTTCAGAGGTTTGCAGGTGGGGGAGAACAGATAAGCTGGTGGACCAGGGAGACTAGTTAAGAGGCCAGGGGAGCTAACTGAAGAGGTGGTGGGCCTAGGAGATGAGTTCAGAGGTTTGTGGGCCAGGAAGGTAAGGAAAGAGATCAGGCTAGGGTGACTAGTTAGGGGCTGGTTTAGGTTGGGGTCCTGAGCAAGGTCCGAACTGCTGGTGGGGCCAGAGCAGGTCCAGATCTGACCCTGGACTTAGCTGGATTAAACGTTCCAGGGTTTGCGTGGGATTCTGCCTGCCTGCTGGGTGAGGAACATTCCTGTTGGAGTCTGTGCTGTTTTAAGGACCTAATTTGTTGAGAGTCGGAGGTCAGGCTAAAGGGAAGCCTGCCAGTAGTCACAGGGCAGTCTTCCAGAACACAGTGTTCACCTCCCTCTCCCACCCACCAGCTCTCTAGGAGTCTGAGAACCAGTCCTTGGTTCTTTCAGGTATTTCACCAAGATCCCAGGCCTTACCAAATACATGGTGGCCACCCATAGAAAGCACATGCACAAGAACAGCCAAGCCTCTGCGACAGGCCAAACTTTATTTGGAGTTTTCCACTTACGCGACTCCCAGCAGAGCCGCATGAACATGTGCAAAAGTCTCCCCAGAAAGCTGGGCCTCGCAGTGTGTAAAAAAGGCCCCCCATGGGGCAGAGCTGTGCAACCGTAAAAAAAAAAAAAAAAAAAAAAGAGAGAGGGAGAAAGAAAGCAGTCCTCCAGGAAGCCTGGCTGGGGCAGATATAAATCGCTGTGGGCCAGGCCACGTGCCAGCGCTGCTGCTGGTTCTGGGTCTGTTTTCTCCTCCGATTGTGCTTTCTTTTCCAAGTCCTTAACACTCTGGGGTCGTGGCCACCAGAGGGGCCAGACACAGTCCTTAGCAGCAAGGTGGTCTGGCCGGCAGTGCGGTTTGAGGGCGCCCTCTCTCACACACGCAGACACCCCCAAACACATGCTTCCCCACTGGCCTCAGCCCTCTCCCAGCCCACCTTCGTGTCACATTCACGGGAGGAACACTGCCCTGAGACAGACAAAGCCCTCCAACCCCTGGGGGCATGGCAGGGTGGGGAGGCTAGGCCGTTCACTTCACACCCCAGGGCAGGTGTTTGTGGTATCTGATTCTGTGCGTGTGCATCTAGGTGTGGTACGTGTGTATGTGTGTGTGTGTGTGAGTGCATTGGCCGGAGGTGGGGGCTGAGGCTGGGGGAGGCACTTCAGGGATTCAGGGCACGTTGACTTTGAAGGGGCTTCCGGGAACACTTTCGTCGCCCCACTTGACAATGAGGATGTAGTCCCCTTTCTCCTTGACGGTGTAGGTGACATTGTAGACCCGGTTCCCCATGTGCTTCACGTACACCTCCTCACAGGGGGTCTTGGGCCCATGCACGCCCACCATCATCATGTTGGTGCCTGGAGGGGGAGACGGAAGGGGCTGGCTCACACCAGGGGCCCACAGCCCCGTGGTGCCCCCCACCTGCCATGTTCTTGTGCACTTGCCCGCTCTAGGAAACCACCCTCTCCTCCCTTGGCATGCCTGCTTTGCTGCAGTCCACGGTGAAGGAGTTCTTCTGGCCCACAAAGGCCTGGGACAGCCCAGGGCCCCGTGTCACCACCTTGCTGGCATCCGAGGAGAACTTGGGGATGGAGCTGTAGCTGGAGCCACGGCTTGAGGAGGATTTGGTCACGGTCTCCACCAGAACTGTGGATGTTTCATGAAGGCTGTGGCCTCCAGACAGCCGGGGACCTGAGGGACAGTGTGGGGTAAACACAAGCTGGGTCAGAGGCCTGCCTTCCTGAGGCAGCAGGCCCTCAGCCAGCACCAACAGCCCTGTGGGCCACATCCCTTCCCCGCTGCGGCACCCAGAATTCCTAGTGAGCCCGGCTGTGCACACATCCTGAGACCCTGGGCCTCTGATGGCTCCAGCCCTGGCACGGTCTGGGAACTCAAGTCCCAGGGTTAAGAGTCTTGCTTTAAAAAGGAACATATATCCAACTGATCCTTCACACTGCTTCCAAAAGTAAAGCTTGCTAAATGTTTACTGAGCTTTGTGTTTTAGGAAACCAGAAACATACGAAGAAAGTTAAGCTAAAGCTTGGGAGCCACTGCAGGGAAAAATCAATCACGTGACAGACAACAGTAAAGAAGAAGGACTTGATTTTCAAAAATGATTCTCCGTGGTTCCACAGAATGGTGTGCTGTGCAAGGTCAAGCCCACTTTATTCCTGGTAAGTTGTCCGTGGATATTAGGTCAGACTATGACTGAATATGAATGGCTGCTGGAGTCATCCAAGCTGGGTTGGGCTGCAGGCTGGGCTGGAGGGATGTCCCCCACCCCGGGCACTCACCTGTGACTTTGGCCTTGAAGGGGCTGCCCACGATGTGCTGGGGGCCACCGTACTTGATGGCAATGAGGTAGTTGCCAGGAGCCATGGGAGTGTAAGTGACAACATGGCCCTCAGGACACTCCCGACAGTCCAGCTGCACCTTGGAGGGGCCATCGATGGTGACAGACAAGGCCCCTGAGCCCGCATTCAGGGTGTTGACAATGAACTCTGATGACACGCCTAGGGACCAGAGGTAGCAAGGTGGTAGGTTGGGCCCTAGGCTCCGAGAACAGACCTCTGCAATGACTCAGCCCTCTGGGACAGGGCAGTACAGGACCAGAAGCTGAGTGCCCCAATATCGGACCCTCCTCCCTAGCCCCAGGCACTCACCAGTAGTGCCTCCCTCAAGTCCAGGACCATAAGCTGACACCAAGCCTGGGTCCCCAGCCTGGCTCTGTTCCCCAACGCGGATCTTGAAGGGACTGCCAGGGATGTGGGCACCGTTGAACTTGACATCAATAGAGTGGACGCCGTTCTCGTGGGGGATGAAGCGGATGGTGTGCTTGTCTGTGGGGCGGAGGGTTGGTGAGTGAGCCTTTGTTCTTCCCCTCCCCGTCCCAGAAGGGCCTGGCATGGGTGGGCAAGGCCAGGGTCAGCTCACCGCTGTCCAGCTCAGAGACGTAGCACTCCTCCACCGCACCCGAGGGCGTGTGCACCCTTGCATCAATCACACCCCGAGCACCATTCAGCTGCACCGCAAAGGACGCCGGCTGGTTCACCTTGAGCCCTGTTTCCTGCAGAGGCCACAGCCAGTGCTCAGAATCCTGGGAGGGTCTGGAGCACTGCTGTCTGCAGCCTGACACTGATCCCAACCCCAGCCTGGCCCGGCTCAGGGAGGCTCTCACCAAGGCTCCCTTGGGAGGGGAGGGGGAGGCAGGGGCTGGGCCTATGGCCTTGGCATCTGCTAGGAGGTGGGCCCACTTGGCTGTGCTGGGCACAGTGGAGGATGACATGATGTATCCTGTCCTGACTAAAGAGTTAAGATTCAAACACTATAAAGCAGGTCAGTGCCCAGAGGCCCAGAGGAGGAAGGGTGTGGCCTAGACTGCCCTGGGGAGGCTCCCTGGAGGAGGTGAGTCACTGGGGAGGACTTGAAGAAGCACAAGGAGGCCAATGGGGGTGGGAGTGTGAGAAGATGATCCTGGGGTGAGGCATGGCGCCCCCTGCTATACGGATACTGGGAAAGAGGGAGAGACATCTGCCTGACTGTCTCTTCCAAGGTCACTACTAAGCCCTGGACACATGGACCTGCCTTCACCTCCTGCCTATCTCTCAGGATGGCAGAGGGGCCCCACCCCATAGCAGATACCTGGAGGCTGGTGACAGTGAGGCGGCGAGCATCATCTGAGAGGGAGGCCACAGGTACCACAAAAGGGCTATCTGGTATGTGTTCATCATTGAACTTGATGGAGACCTCATAGTCACCTGGGAAGAGAAGGCTGATCAGGACAGGCTCCTTGGGCCAGGGCTCAGGTCTGGAGACAGACTCGCACTCCCAGGGGTGTGGGGTGGAGGAAGATGGGGTAGAGAAGGAGCAGGGGCCCAGGTGAAGCGGGAGTTCTGTAGCCCATCTCTCTGCTCTGGTCAGCGAGCAGAAACCCAGTCTGGAAGGTCAGGCAGGCCCAGCTCCCACCTCCATCATGGACACCCACCTGGTTCCTGGACAACATAGGAGACCCCACAGGAGCCATCTTTTCGGTCCTCAAATGAAATCTCCGCCTTGCTGGGACCCTCCACGGCAATAGACAGGCCTCCAGCACCAGCTTCTCGGGTCCAAATGCTGAATTCAGCTGGGGACAGGGAAGCAGGGCAGAGGCAGTTCTTTAGCACGATTGCCCATCCTGCCAGCTGCCCTGCCCCCACCCCCTCTCCTGGACACCTGCCCCTCACCTGGCACACCGGCCACACCTCGCTCCAGTCCTGTGCCTCCAGCCCGCACTTTGTGGGCACCACCTTCACCCAGCGGCCCCACAGTGAACTGAAAGGGACTGCCAGGTACATGCTGGCCGCGGTACTTGACGGTGACTGTATGGGGCCCCATTTCCTGGGGCACAAAACGCACACTGTACGCGCTGTCTTCTCCCTCGACAATCTCTGCGGCTTCCATCTTGCCCGATGGGCTGGTCACCTGTGCAGTCATGTCCTGGGAACTGGCCTCCCCTGCAGGAGGTGGGATGGTTAGGCTGACTCTGGGGCTGCCCCCAGCCTTGGACCTTCCCTCCCTCCCTCAGTAAGACCCCTCCCCTTCCCAGAACACCCTGGCCAGTTGCCCGTGCCCTCCCCATCCTGTCCCAGGGGACAGAAGGCCCAGCCTCCCTGTGAGGACCCTGGCCCAGCACGGCCCTGCTTACCCTCCTGCTGCCGGGTGATGCTGCCAAAGGAGCCCAGGCGCTCCCGGCCCAAGAAGTCCCCGAAGACCGCGGGGAAGGGGTCTCCACCAACCTGGGTGGACTCCTCTACCCGCACCTCACGCTTGGTCTCTCCGCCGCGCGTCTTGCTGATCTCCGTGCGTTCTGTGCGGGTGTATGTGTGGCTGCTGCGTGTGAAGGTGCGCGTCAGGCGCTCCTGGGCAGACACCATCTGGAACCAGTTCCCTGTGGGGCACGGAGCAGTGGAGGTGAGTGTGCCGGAAGGACGGGGCCCCGTGGGGTAGGCTCTGGGCCCGCTGCCCTCCCCCGAGCCCTGCCAGGCTCTTCCTGGCTCCTACCTGGGATCTTGAGATTGAGGTCACAGGTGCTGCCAATGGTGGCAATGGAAGGTGCCTGTCTCCGCCGCGTGATGCTTTCCTTCATGCGACCCTCACCGGTAACCTTCACAGTGAACGGGCTTCCTGGAGGGGGAGAGGCGGGGGGAGCGGATGGCTCAGACACCGGCCTCCCGGCCTTTCCCTGCCCAGCTGTGGCCCAAAGCTTACCAGGCACGTGCTTGTCAGCAAATTTGATGTTGATGATGTAGGTGCCAGGCTCAGTGGGGCAGTAGGTGACTTTGCATGTGCCATCTTCCATGTCCTCACAGTTGATGTCCACCTTGCTAGGGCCTTCAATACTCAACCCCAGGCCCCCGTAACCTGGCAGGAAGCAAAGGACACGTGTCCCTCAGGCCCTGCCACCCTGCTCTTCCCGCCCCCCCACTACAGGCTCTGTCTGGACCAGGCACCCAGCATGTATAACCACCAATGAAAGCTGGCTCTGTGGGAGGAGGGGTAAGCCAGACACTGAACCAGACAGTCCGGGATGGGCAGTATGGAAAATTCCCCCAGGTGGGCCTCTTGGGTTCCAGTGAGTGAGGGACAGTCAGAAACTTAAGAGAGCTGAACTTTCTCTTAACATTTAAGAGAAATGACCTGGAACATGTGCTTTCCCTCAAATGGACCCCAGAATGGGAAGTCCAGGGAGGAGGCGATGACTAAGGGCTGCTGGGCAGGAAAGTTCAAGTCCTTGTTGGAAGCACCAGCCAAAACAAGGGGTTTCTGGGGCGAGAAGCACCTGCGTTGCGAGTGTCCACGATGAACTCCGCCACCTGGAAGGTGTGTCCCTCGGACAGGCCCTTGCCCCAGACCCGCACCTTGCTGGCATCTCCGATCTCAGATGGCCCCACCAGGATCTTGAAGGGGCTGTTGGTGACATGCTTGCCACTTTTGCGCACGCTTACCACGTGCTCCCCAACCTCCTTCGGGGTGAAGGAGATGCCTGTGGAAAGGGGGGTGGTCAGGCATGGTGCCCAAGGCCTGGCAGAGCACCCCTTCCCAGCTCCTTTCAGGTCTTCCTCTTCCTGAGGCCCCTCCCCACAGCCCCACACTCACCAATGTGCCTGTTGGGCAGGCGCTTCAATAGGCAGGGCTCCTCGTTGCCTGAGGGGGCGCGGATGCTGGCAGTCAGCAGGCTCAGGTCACTCTCCGTGATCTTCAGTGACACATCCGTGGAGGTGCCCACATTGAGCTGTGATGTCCTCATCGAGTCATCGCCTGGTGGGGGAGTTTGACATGTCAGGCGGTTAGGACTCCAGGTAGCGTGTTCTCATGGGGCTCAGGAGACTTCCTGGCAGACCCCGCTGGACTCCACAGACCTGCCCACCCAAGGGGCAGAGAGGCCGAAGGCCCAAGAGAGCCTGGTCTTCATTCACGTGTTAGCTGCCAAAGCTTCCAGACGGGCCCCCTACCCCAGCTGCCTTGTGGATGCCTCCGGCCCAAATGGGATAAATCCCTAATCTGTGTATTTTAATCACAAGTCACACAGTTTCATGGAACCAAAACACTAGACCAGTCGGCACGGATCCCTTACTTGCTATGTGGCTCTGATCAAGTTGCTTAGCCTCTCTGGGCCTACCAATCTATCAAGGAGGTTTATCAGTATCCTAACTTCATTAAGAGTTACTCCAAACACTGAGATGATGTATTTCAAAGCCTGAGGGGTGGATATTTCTCACCTGCTACAGGGAATGGAATGTTCCTGATATTTGTACAAAAATGCCCTCTTCCACCCAGAGGGGCCCCTACACTAACAACCCTTGATTACTTGAACACACTGGTCTTGCACATCCATTGTGTGCTGGGGGCGTATACTGGAGGCCTGGGTGCCTACTTCCACCTCACCTGTGATCTTGGCCGTGAAGGGGCTTCCTGGGATGTGCTTGTCATCAAAGCGCACGATGATGCTGTAGTCTCCAGGCGCTGTGGGTAAGTAGGATACGGTGCAGGTGCCATCCTTGTTGTCCTTGCAGGTGATCTCTGCCTTGGATGGGCCCTCCACAGCCAGGGACAGGCCCCCTGTAGGGGGAGGTGGGGCTGAGATCAGAGGTCCTGCCCTCATCCCTGCATCTGGCCTCCTACTCCAGCCCTCTGCCTACAGCTCCCCTCACCTTCCCCAGCATCCTTGGTGACAATGGTGAAGGTGGCCGGCTTGTTGACCATGCCATGGCTCAGGCCTGGCCCATAAGCACTCACATGGCGGCTATTGATGGCATCCACATAAAACTGCAGGGGGCTTCCTGAAAGAAACAGAGAAAGGGGACTGGGTCAGTAGTGAAGACGGGAACTGCTTGAGCCCAGCACGGTCCCAAGTGCCTTCCTATGGCTTCCCTGTCTGCTGTGGGGGTCTGTCTGATGGAAGCCTGCCTCCCACTGAGACACCAGCCTCCCCAGGGCCTGGGGGTGTGTGCTGTGTCTGCACACAGCAGGTGCACAGTGAATATTTGTCAAAAGAAGGCAGGCAAGAATGAAGTCACTGTGGGTTCCTCTCAGCCTGGCCCCAACTTACCAGGGATGTGGTTGCCGTCATACTTGATCCCCATCTGGTGCAGGCCTTTCTCGGTGGGTGCATACCTCACCGTGATGGTTCCATCCTTATTGTCGGTGATGTTGGGCCGGGCTGTTTTCCCAGAGGGCATCCGTACCTCCCCTGCCAGGGAACACATTTATGTAGGGGACCCTGTTTATCCTACCACAGCCCACCCTTTCCCTGCTGTCCCAGGCACCATGAGGTAGCCTGGAGCAGTGAGATGAAGCCCGAACTGGGACACAGAAGGCTCAAGTCTGAATTGCAGCCCTGCCCAACTTGCTGTGTAACCCTGGGTAGCTCACTTCCCCCCTCTGGCCTGGAAGAAGTGCCCACTCTGAGCTCTCCTGCCTTGGGGCCCCCGGACAGTACCTGTGAGTTCCCCTTTCTGCACGGTGAAGGGGATGACCAGGTTGAAGGGCCTAAGCATGGACTCCATTGGCTCTACAGGCACCACTGGCTCCTCTGTGGCCTGGGGCAGGGGAGAGGAACAGTCATTGGCTGGGGAAGGCCTGGGGAGCTTGGCCTGAGTCACAATTGAAGTCAGAGATAGGAAAGAACAAGATGGTTAATGGTGAAACCAGAGTGGCAGGAGAGGTGTGTCAGCTGCAAGAGAAGAGGTGCCGTGCTCAGCTCAGGGATGTGTCTGCCCAGCCTGACTCCCGCCTGCTCCCCAAGATGGCCCCCAGACCATGCCCCAACCCTGGCCACTGAGGATCAGAAGGAAGAAATGAAGGAGCAGGAGGAGGGTGATGTGTGGGAGGCGGCAGTACCCAGTGTGTGGGGTAGGGGCCGGGCCGGTGCGGCTGCAGCACATCGGGAGGCTCCTCCACGTGGGGCATGGGGTCACACGCCTGGGAGACAAGGCACGGGAGAGCACGGCTTGTTACCCGGTAGGCCAGTTCATGCCAGCTCGAGTGAGTGAGAGCGGACTCAGAGAATGGCCCAGAGATCTGAAATCTCAGCCTGCCCATGAGGCAGTATGAATAATTTGAGTGCTTTGCCCTCTAGAGGGCTTCATCGTCCTGCAGGGCCACCTTGGGGGTATGTATAGGGACAGTGGGCCTGAGGATCAGAGAAGAACATGGCAAGTGCCTCCAGAGAGAGCCGACCGACCACTGGAGGGGCCAGAAAACGGGCTGTGCTCAACTCCCAAGTTGGGAGGCTGTGGGAAATCAATGGCTTGACTCTGGAACACTCTGGGCCCAGAATCTATCAGGTGTGCGGACAGGTTCGTGATTCCTTGCCGCTGCTAAGAGGGCCCATCTCCCCAGCCAGTGTCCAGGGCCTTGGAACTTACCAGCACGTGGAAGGGGCTGTTGGGGATGTGCTCGCCTCCAAAGCGGATGGTGATGACGTACTTGCCCGGCTCGGGCGCTGTATAGTAGATGTCAAAGGTACCATCATGGTTCTCAACCACATCCACGTCGAGCTCCGCCCCATCCGGAGTGGATACCGTGCACGTCACCTTCCCCTTGCCTGCCGCCTTGGCGTCCACCGTGATCACTGTCTCCTCCCCGATCTGGATGCGGGGTCCCAAGCAGGCACCTGCCACCCAGAAGAGCCAAGCCAGGTTGAAGGTCTCTGGGGGCTGTGCTCAGTCCCTCTCCATTCCCAGCTGCCCCTGCCACCTCAGCCCACAGTGAGAAGAGAAGAAAAAGGGCACTCACCCAGGCCATGGCCTCCAATGGACACTGGAAACAGAGAAGAGTGTGAGGCCACGTAGCTGGTGAGAGGGGGTGGGGGGGTGGGGGCAGGGGAGGTGGGAGAGGTGGGCTCTCTGACCAGCAGTCCCCTGGGGACTGGGCTAGGGACCTGGAAGAGCAATGAGGGGTGCTCGATGGTGAGCAGGGGCAGAGGACATGGGGTGGGTGCCTACCTGTGACAAGACACTTGCTGGCATCCCCAGTGGGCAGGGCATGGATGCGGAAGGGCGAGTAGGGGATCTCGTCACCGCCATACTTGATGGTGATGGTGTACCGGCCACTCATGTCTGGCAGGTAGGACACAGTGTACGTGCCATCCCCGTTGTCTCGGATGTTGGCTTTCTTGGGCTTTCCCTCCGGGTCCTGGGGGAGAGGCAGAGGTCAGGGCCTGCCTGTACCCAAACCCTGACCGGGGAAGTGTACTACACATGGACTCACCAGGATCTGGACGGTGAGCAAACCTTCACCGGCATCCCGGGCATCGATGGTGAACTCCACGGGCAGGCTGGCAGGGATGCCAGAGGCGTTGAGGCCGGGGCCGCTGGCCCGCACCTTGCTGGCATCATGGGCAGGAAGCACCTTGATCTTGAAAGGGCTTGAGGGACAGAAAGGATGGACAGTTGGCCGGGGGTCTGGGGGGAGGACTCTGGGGCGGGGAGGAGGGGGCAGACCACATCCTGAGTTTTGTGGGAGGATTACCCGAGGGTACCCGTGACAGACCCTAAGAATTCCTGCATTCCCAGTGAAGATGCTGTGGTCGGTTTAAAGAAGAGGGTGCAGGAGGCCGCCTTCTCCCAAGGCACTCATTTTGTAGCTACGTGGTGGGAAAGCCCGGCCCAAGGAGAGCCCCTGGGGCTGTGCTGCCTGTGTGGTGACAGGCAGGGAGCCCCAAGGAAGAGCAGCGGGGGTGGCTGAGCTGGAGACCGGATGAGGCCAAAACGGTGGGGGGGGGGCACCCCCAGGGCCCTGCCAGTGGCCGGCAGGTGTGGCCCCAGTGGGAGCGCCCCAGCGCTCAGCCACAGCATGGGAGCCCAAGAGTGCTTCTCACCTGCGTGGTACCTCCTGGTCGGCATACTTGACGGCTACCGTGTAGGGCCCATCGGTGGCTGGGGTGTAGTGGACGGTGTGGGTGCCATCTCCCTTGTCACGCACCTCTACAGGCTCGGCTACACCTGAGCAAGGGGGGAGGGTCAGCAAAGCCTCCTGGTGCCCCGCCCCGCCTCCTTCCACCCTGCCCCAGACATTCGGTACCTGTGGGGCCCAGCACGGCCACTTGCAGTGGGGCCCGGCCGGCTTGGCTGCAGTCCACCGTGAAGGTCTGGGGTACCCGGGCCCTGACACCGGCCCCCAGCCCCGGCCCTGAGCACTTCACCTTCCCAGGGTCCACCACATCCTTCACCGGCACCCGGAACGGGCTCCCTGCAAGGAGAAGGACATCAGCCCCTACCCACCTGCCTAGAAAGGTCTCTGACGCCAAGGAGGCAGGGGAGAGGTCTTCCCTGCCTTCCCTGCCTCTGAAATACCCTCAGAGAGGCCAGACCAACATGTACAAATGCTTAGGAACTTGCTCATAAACGGGGACAAATAAACTTGGCTGCAGACTAAGGTGGGGCAAACCTTATTATGTGCTGGGCCACAGGCCTGGAAGAAGACCTTCTTAAATTAATAAAATGCTAAAAATGGATTATTTTAAAAATAAAATGCACTTTTGACCATGAAGTTAGAAAAGTTACGGTGGAAAAAAAAATGTCCAGTTTCAGCATGCCTAAGCTCTGCAATAACAGGAGACACGACCTGCCCAAGCAGCTCAGCCCTGTTCTTTGCGGACAGCGTGAGAAGGCACGAGAGAGAGGCTCTCCTCTGCCGGCGAGAGTGGCCTGGACTGTGCCTGAGTGACTGAACCCGTGAGGTCTGGCGCTCCAGGCAAAGGGCCGGGACGCCAGCCCTGGGCCCGTGGGAATGAACCGAAGGGTTGTCCCATCAGCAACGATCACTGCCCTGCCTCTTGGCCACAGCCTCAGCAGCCACACGTTGTCACTGATGCCTTCCCTGTACAACCCTCCCCCGCCACCCACTCTCTCTGCACACCTGGGATGGGCCGCCCCCCAAAGGTGATGTTGACGTCGTAGTCTCCAGCGGTGAAAGGGATGTACTCCACGGTACAGCTACCATCTTTGTTGTCCTTGCAGGACATCTTGGCTTCTGAGGGGCCCTCGATGGCTAGGCCGAGGCCTCCGGTGCCAGCTCCCCTGCAAGGCAACACCCTTCTCAGCTCTGCTAGGATCGGTGAGTAGGGAGAGGGAAGAGCCACTGAAGGGGGTGGGTGGAGGACAGAAGGCAGGCTGCCAGGTCCCCAGCTGAGGAGGGACAAAGGGGCTGATCTTGAAACACCAGGGGAGGTAGGCTCCTGGGTCACCCTGGAGAAGGGGTGGGATGAGGCGCACACCGGAAGGACAAGGGAGAAGGGTGAGTAGCTGGGATCAGGGTGGCTACAGCATCGGTGTCCAGATTAGGAAAGGGGGAGGATACCTGGTCTCCACAGTGAAGTGGTTGGCCTTGTTGACCAAGCCGCTCTCCAGGCCAGGCCCAAAGGCCCTCACGCGGGTGGGGTCACAGCCCTCGGTCACGCCCACTCGGAAGGGGCTCTTGGGCACAGCTACGTCATCATACAGGACCTCCACCAGATGCACGCCTGGAAGCCAGCCACACAGGGCGATCAGGGTGTGCACAGCCCCTAGCACCCCATCCGCACTGAGAGTCATCGGTTCCCCACCGTCCCTGCTCGGCCCAGGTCCTCACCCTCTTCATAGGCTGTGTACTGCACTCGGTAGGTGCCGTCCCCGTTGTCTGTCACATAGGTGTCCGTCTTAGCACCCGAGGGGTTGAGCACACGAGCTGTCACGTGGTTCCCACCTGTGGCTGTTAGGGATCTTGCATCCACAGTGAACTCAGTGGTCACCTCACGCAGGACACCTGGGTCCCAGGAAAGGAGTACTCCGTGTGAGTCAAGGGCAGCCTCACATAGTCGCTCATGCCTCCACCCTCCCCAGCTTTCAGGCTCTTGCTCTTATCCGCTACTTCCCAGCCTGAGCCCAGCCACCCTCTGGCCCGCCCCCCCCCCCCCCCCCACCGTGTGCTCCAGGCCCCTGCTTCGCTCCCATCACCACCGTGTGATATTCTGTTCATGTCAGGCACCCCACCAGGCTGTGGGCCCTTCAAGGGTGGGTCTGGGTCTTCTGTCTCCCTTGACCTTCCACTGTCATGCCTCGCCAGGGGCTGGCCTCCAACAGGTGGCCACTCGCACTCACTGAACTGGGCTGAACTATCTCCTGACCTTCTACCCAAAGCTTTCCCACTCTATTCTCTACACTGGGGTCCTTAGCTTTCTCAGATCAGGCACCTGATCTGAAAGCTGGGATCTCCCCGGAAAGACGCACATAGGCAGAGAGTTTTGCCACATGAGCAGAGGCAAAGCTCCATGCCCAGCCTCTGGCCCTTGGCTCCTTCTTTGGGGTACCTGAGTCTTAAGGGCCCTCCTTTTACCTCTGCCTTGGCCCTCCCTGAGCCCTCAGCCCTGCTCCCTCCCACTGATGTCCAGGGCTCCCTGACCAGCTCCGCCTCTCTCACTCACCGTGAGGCTCCACCCCGGGCCCTGAGACCTTGACTCCACTGGTGTCGACAGCAGGCTGCACGTGGACGCGGGTAGGGAATTTGGGGACAGGGTGCCCGCCATACTTGATGGTAATTGTGTAGGTGCCAGGAAAGGCGGGGCTGTAGGTGATGTGGTAGGTGCCGTCGGCATTGTTGTGGATCAGCACCTCGGCCTTGACACCGGCGTCCGACAGGATCTCGATGGTCAGCTCAGCCTCGCCAGCCTCCGAGCAGTCCACTGTGAAGGTGGCCGCCTCGCCAGCCTTGCCACGCTCCAGGCCCGGCCCACTGGCCCGCACCTTGCTCGGGTCGAACACGGGCCGGATGGTGGCCTTGAAGGGTGAGCCAGGGATGTGGGCTTCGGCAAACAAGATGTTGATGGTGTACTCGCCGGGCTCCGTGGGCAGGTAGCTGACAGCACATGAGCCATCACCGTTGTCCTGGCACTCAATCTTGGCCTCACAGGGGCCCTCCACAGTCAGCCCCAGGCCGCCCGTGCCAGCCCCCTTGGTGTCAATGGAGAACGGTGCCGGGGTGCCTACCAGGCCGCCCTTGAGACCAGGCCCATAAGCACAAACCTAGGGAGAGGAGCAGGTATATAGTCTCCTTACATCCGGCCTCTCCCGTGCCTGGTCTTCATGGCTCCCCACCCAGCTAAGCACCTTTAACTGTAGCAGCTATGACAGGCTGAGTCCTTACAACAATTCTAGATGAGGGAATGGAGGCTGACAGATTAAAGAGTTTGTCTCGGTTAGTGAAGCTGGAGCCCAAGCCCGGTGTGATCAAAGGCCACACTCTTCATAACTAGGCTGTTTCAAAGGCAGGTCCTGAGATGGAGGGATCACCGTGGCCTTGGACCCAGGGCTGTAGTCATTCCAGGTACACCGGCCCTCTTGCCTCCGTGACTTATTCATTTTCCCTATAAACCCTCAAATCCCAGCTCCCTTCAACTCCTATCTCCTTACTTACCTTGGAGGGATCAGGGGGCAGGACACCCTCCACAGCAAAGGGGCTACCGGGCACTGGGTGACCGTCGTAGGTGATGTCCACCTTGTAGGGTCCCTCCTCAGGGGGCATGTAGCGCACGGCCTGGGTTTCAGCTCCGCCCCCAGGCTCCAGCTTGCAAGGGATGGGGCGACGGGAGGGTGAAGTCATCCGCACATCCAGCTGCCCTTGACCACCAGCCCCACGTGTGTTCACAGAGAAGGCCTGTTCTTGCCCCACAGCCACCTCTGCAGAGAGGTCAAGGGGCACAGTGAGCAGAGACTCCGGCCCACCCCACAGCACTTCTCCCTTCCAGGGCGGCTCCTGCCCCACTTACTGCTGTTCAGGCCTTGAACTTTGACTTTGCTGAGGTCCAGTGGGGGTGCCACATTCACCACAAAGGGGCTCTTGGGGACAGGGTCCCCACCGTAGGTCACCGTCACTGCCATGTTGCCCTATCGGGTACAAGAAGAGGTTAGAACTGGGTGGCTTAGACACGGCCTGGCAATATGCCCTTGGCCGATGTGGACCTCGGGCTCAGAGTGGCACAGCCAGAGAGGATAGGTGCCAGGAAAGGGCCAAGACGACCCAGAAGTGGTCCTAGGAGACCGGCGGAAGGAGATGCAGGACCCTCATCAACCAGGATGGGTGGGGTGGGGAGGAAGCGGGACACACCTGCTGGACGGCGGTGTACTTGACGGTGTAGGAGTAGTCATGGTTGTCGATGATTTCAAAGTCCCGAACGGCCTCACCCTTGGCAGCCCCGGCAAAGTGCACGTCCAGCTTGGCCTTGCCGGCTCCCTTGGTCAGCACCGTGAAGTGAGTGGGTTTCCCGACTTCCACACCTGGGGAGCCCACCCCAAGACAGCGGTGAGGGCCTGGTGGACACCTAGCATCGATCCCGGCCCAGCCCAGCCCCCGCCCAAACGCCTACCCGTGCGGTTCAGCCCAGGGCCCTCAGCTTTGACTTTGCTGGCATCGTGGGATGGGTCCACCTTAATGTGGAAGGGGCTGGCAGGGATCTCCTGGGTGGAAAAAAAAGATCTGGTCAGGGTAGGCAAAGGTGGCTTCTGAAACAGCCCCTTTGTTCCTTCTGAGGCCCACCACCCACACACAGAAAGTGCTCTGTCGATGGCTGTGCAACTGTCCCCAAAGGACAGGATATGAAGCTGCGGCTTAGGCTTGGAGGCTGCAGGCCACCAGTGACGGCCAGAAGCCAAGGGTAGGGTACCTGGTTGGCAAACAGCACCATAATGGTGTAGCGGCCGGCCCCTGGGGGGGTGTACTTGACTGTGAAGGTGTCATTGTCGTTCTTGATGATGTCAAAGTCGATGTCAGCTTCTGCAGGGCCCACCACTCCGGGAGCACACTTGATGCCGATACTCACGTCACCTGAGGGGAGGCAGGCACAGGGCCATGAGTGGGTTCTCAACGGCCGCCCCCACTTAGCTAGAAGCAGGATCTGGCCAGAGTGCAAGCCCCACCTACCCAGGCCCCGCCCACTCCCCTGACCACAGCCAGGCACACCTTGCCCAGCCTCGCTGCAGTCCACGGTGAAATAAGTAGGCTCGTTGGCCTTGAGGCCCGTCTTCTCCACGCCTGGGCCATACACCTTCACCCGCTCGGGGTGACTGCCTTCTCCCACGTTCACCTGTCGGGAGGAGGTTGATGCTCAGCCCAGGGCCCCTCCCATAGGCCCCACACCCCATCACTACCCGCCCCGGCCTCAGCAGGACCAGCCTCAGCCTCTGTGTGGGTTTTGAGGTGGGGAGTGGAGACAAGGGCCCAGGGACGACCAACATCTCCTGTATGGGGCTCCACCCTCCCTCTGGGACCCCAGGCGGCAGGGGGGCAGGACAGGAGGACACACCCGGAAGGGGCTCTTGGGCACATTGACGCCTCCCCAGGAGATGATGATGGTGTGTTTAATGGGCTTGGTGGGCACGTAGGAGCAGCGGAAGGTGCCGTCGCCATTGGGGATGACCATGATGTTGACAGGGCAGCCATCAGCATCCTGGGGGGGTAACCAAACGAGAGTCTTAAGAACACTCCGGCCTCCTCAGAGCACTGACGCCCTCTGCTGGCCTCAGGCAGCCCTCCTCACCTACTGCCTCAGACCTCAGGCCAGAAGAGCCCAGCGCCACGTGCTATGGTGGCGGGGAGCACGCCCTGGGAGCCATTTATGTGGCCCAGCCTCCCAGCCCAGGCATCTGCAATGTGTTAGCTGGGAAAAGGCTGGGTTAAATCAATGTTTCTAAAATTGAATAGTGAACATGTTAAAGGAAAATCATCCTCTTGAACCCAAGAGTACATTCATTAACTTCTAGGGATTAGCGGACAGCAGCATGAGAAACGGACTTGGGAAGTCAATGTCATATTCAAATCGTCTTTCAATTGCAAAATTATTAGTACAAAAAAATACACTTTTGGTAAAATATGTTCATAAGGTTATCATCAGAAAACACAACATTTTTAAGTTTCCCATAGTTCTTTTGGATCCGTGAGAGTCAAGCCGGGCCAGTGACGCTACAATTTCCTCTACCTCTCACCTGCCTCCGCCCTCCCAGGGTTCCTGGGCAATGGGGGTAGCAGGACCGGGCAGTGACTTACCTGGGCATACAGGTTCAGGTCTCCCTTGCCAGCAGCACGGGCATCGATGGTGAACTCTGCTGGCTTGTCCACGATGCAGCCAGTGGGCTCCAGGCCAGGCCCAAAGGCCTTCACCTGTGCAGGGGGAGGAGCGGAGGGCTAGGTTGGGGACTGGAGGAGGGCCTGCTCACCCCATCCCGGGCTAGTATGCAGGCCCAAGGACCCCACCTTATCCGGGAAGCAGTCAGGTGCGGCTGGCTGGATGTGGGCAATGAAGGGTGAGTCTCGGATGTCCTCGTCATCGCAGATGACGTGCACGGCGTACTCCCCAGGCTCCGTGGGCCAGTACCGCACATCGCAGGAGCCATCCCCCTTGTCATCACACTCGATCTTGGCCTGTGAGGGCCCCTCGATGGAGAATCCTGGGAGCGATGGAGGGAAGATCAGGGGGTCCAAGAGGCAGCTTGGACACTCGGGCAGGTCTCCTATCGCTCCCTCAGTCACCCCTCCGTCGCACTCTGTCTCATCCTGATACTACCCAGCGTTCCCGCCTCCCGTCCCCAGTCACCCCCCCGTGTCCCTCCATCGCACCACTCCCCAGCGTTCCCGCTTGCTGCCACCCAGCCACTTACCCAGTGTCCCCACCTCCGTGCCAATGGCCTCCACCACAAAGTCGGCCGACTTCCCCACCTGGCCAGTTTTCAGGCCGGGACCCCAGGCCCGTACCTTCTGCGCTCCTGCCTCTGGGCTCACCTGTACCTCAAAAGGACTGGGCGAAGAGGGATCTGGGGTCAATGCCGGGAAGCACCTCTGCCAGAGGTACCAGTCCTCTCTTCCCTCAGGCAGCCCGTCCTCCCCTCCCCAGCTTGTGAGGCCCCAGACAGGCAGGCCTGGCGAGTGCGTGGTGCTTACCTGCGGGGGATGGCATAGCCGCCCCACGTGATGGTCACCACATACTTCCCAGGCACCACAGGGTGGTACTCACACTCGAACACGCCATCTCCAGCCTCTCGCACTTTCACTGGCTCTTCTGTGCCCTCTGAGGAGACGGGGAGCACACAGGAAGGTGATCACCAGTCTGAGAGCCACAGGTCCTCAATCCCCTCAGGGACCCCGGCACCCGGGCCCAGCCTGAGGGCAGTGCGACTAGTGGGCAGAGCTGAAACTCGGGCAGGGACCACATGCCATCCCTGTGCATGACACCCAGAGTAGCGTGTAGGGTGAAAAGGATCATTTCCAGTTTGCAGGTGAGAAACTGAGGCAAGAGAGGAGACAACATGCCTAAGGTCCCATGGTACCTCTGGGCAGAGTCTCTTCTTGGAGTCTCTCCGGGGCGGGGCATGGTGCTCGTTGTCACTGCCCTCAGGAAGCCAGAACCACGGGCCATATTTCCTCCCTGCTCTCCCACCCCCCAGTCCTGGGCCCCGGCACTCACTTGGCCCTTTGACTGTGACCTTGAGCTCCCCGCTGCCGGCACCCTTAGTGAACACCTTGAAATCAGCCACCTCTTTCACACGCACACCCTTGGGCTGCAGGCCCCGCCCAGAGGCACGGCAGGCGTTAGGGTTACAGGCTGGGGGTTGGAAGGAGAAGATTAGGGGTGCTGAGGGGCTGGAGACAGAGCCTCAGCCCCTCACCACTCATTTCCCACCTCACTGGACATAGTCTTCCTGACCCTCACAGGCACAGGCTATGGCCTCATGCAGTCCTCCCCCGTGCTCCCCAGGGCCCCCGACACAACTGGGGCCCTTGGGAGCCATGCTGGACGAGGAGCCAGCTACAAGAAACCCTCCCTGCTGGGCTTCTCAGAGTCATTGTCACTTGGGACACAGACATGGCAGAGCCTGGGCAGAGAGTGGGGCAAAGAGAGAGAGGGGAAGTCCCCAAACCACCCAAAGCCACCCACCCAGAGCCATCTGAGCCTTCTCAGGCAGAGCCACCATAGCAGCTTTAGGACTAGGTCATGCCATAAAACACTAAGCGAGGCCACAGAACGAGATATTCAACATAACACGAAGCCTTCTGCAGGTCACAGGCAATGCATGGAAATCAGCCTGCCACAGAACACTACCAGTGGCAATGAACCCAGACCTTGCTACTGAACACAGGCCAAAGAAGAGTGATCTCAGACTGCCACGGAACACATAAAATGGCATAGGACCCAACGGGATGCCACAAAACAGGCAAGGACGTATAATCCAGGCCTACCACAGGACACAGGCAATGGCACAGAACCTGGGGCCCGTCACAGAATGCCACGGAAGGGCAATTCCACACTGCCTGGGCCATTCCACACAGCACAGGTGAGGCCAGTCAGCTGTGGCCATGCTGGCCCCACCTCCCCTGGACAGTACTAACGTGGCACCACTTTCTTGGCCTGGTGGATGATGGGCACGGAGGGGACGTGTGACGGCAAGGGCTCTGAGCGGCAGGGAGAGAACCAAGTGGCGGGAGTCACCACCCGAGGGCCTGGGGTATGGGTGCCCATCACATATGCCCCCACAACCCTTGCAAGGTGGCACCTGTCTGTATACTTTGCTGTGGTCTCCGGACCCTCCCTGGGATAGTAGGTGGAGAGATGACCAGGATGAGATCTCTCCAGAGCTACCCCCTGCCCCCGCCCCATGGATATTCTACCTATTTTAATGCCGGCTCCCCTCCCACCCCTGGATTTAGTGGTTCGTTTCCCATAAACCCTCAGCCCCGGAATTTGGTGGCAATTCTCTCTGTGTCCTGGCCTCAGGGAGGGTGACTGTGGGGCTGGGTGAAGGGCCTTTTACCTTCAGCTACATGGACGGGGAAAGGACTGCGGGTGATGGGGGCACCAGCGAAGGCCACATGCACCGTGTGGGGCCCCTCCATCACAGGCCTGTACGTGCATCGGAACGTGCTGTCGCCCTTGTCCTCCAGGGCCACCTCCACTGTGTCCCGCCGGCCCTGCGGGTCCACGATCACCACGGCGACATCACCAGTGCCGGCCCCTGCCATGCACAAAAAGCAGTCAGCAACCCCCTCTCTGGACACAAACAGCTGCTCCGGGCTCCCTCACTCTGGGACCACCCACCCTCTGGCTGAGACCCTGCCCCTGTCCCCCATCCACATCACCCATGTAGTCATGCGCTGCCCACCTGACATCCCCCTAGGGCCCATCCTTACCCGCAGTATAGATGTCAAAGTACGTGGGTTTGTTGGCCACATTGCCCACAGGCTCCAGGCCAGGGCCACGGGCTGACACCTTGTTGGCATCTCCCAGAGCCATGCCCACGTTCACCTCAAAGGGACTGCGTTCGATATTCTGGCCAGCAAAGAGCACAGTCACCTGCAGATCAGGGGCCAAATGTTAGCCTCTCGGGGAAAGCAGTTCTTTTGAGAGGGGGTGGATGGGCAGGGCGCAACCAAGGCTGGGGAGAGGTGGGCTGCTGGGCATGCTGGGGTGGGCTGCGAGCTGACAGAGGGCTCCACGACGACAGAGCCAAGGACGTGAGCGGGATGGGGAGGGTCGGCAGGGAGATACCTTGTGCAACCCCGCAACCTTGGGCACATAGGAGACAGCATAGGTGCGGTTCTTGTCATTGTTGGGAACCACTTTGGCCTATTGGGAAGGGAAAAGACCGGAAGTCACAGAGGCTGCAGCCCCTCCTGACCCCACAGTGCCTGGCAGCACCCACGGTGATGCTTCCCCCAGAACCCGGCCTAGTAGTTAATTCTGGCAGCCATCTCCAGGCCAGTCCTGCTAGCAGCCCGTGGTCTCTGGTTCGAAGCCCATGCCATTCCCTCTCGTCCTCAGCAGCTCTCCATACCTCCTCGGTGTGGCCCTCAGGGTCCTCAATGTAGACCAGCACCTCGCCCACGCCGGCATCCACCGTCTGCACGGTGAAGTGGGCAGGCTGTAGCACAGTGTTGCCGTGGGGCTCGATGCCTGAGGGACAGACGGCAGAGCCAGGTTACTTAGGAAGACCCATCCTAGGATGGACCCAACTGCCCAGGGAAGACCGGCAGGGACTCGACACGTACCAGGCCCGTAGGCGATGGCCTTCTTGGGGTTCAGCTGTTTAGAGCGAACAGGGGCACCAGGTTTGAGTTTGGCCTTGGGGAACTGGGACAGGTAGGTCATGACAGAATGCTCATCCACGTTGGGGTCCACAATCTCCTCGGGGGCAATCACCTGCCACAGGGAAGAAGGGAGTTACAGGGTGCCCTCTACCCAGTGACTTCGGTGCTCTCCCCGCTCTTGACCGGGCATCCTCATAGACCCAACCTCCGTCCTGGCCCTCCTGGCCCCCTACTCTCCTCCACCCTCTTTGTTCGTGTACCTGGGGCACCCCGAGCCAGTCGTCCGCCTGCTGCATGGCCTCCCGGGCGTTCTCCACAGGCTGGTTGGGGTCCCAGGCTTCCCAGTCAGGGCACAGGCCTAGAGAGATGGTAGAGGGAGACGATGAGTAGGGGAAGGCAGCCAGTCAGAATGCAGAGCATCTGCTCACCCGACACCCTCACAGGCTGCGGGGTCACGCCTGCTGCCGCGCACCTCTGGGCCCCTGACCAGCCAGGTTCTTGCTACCCCCCTACGTTACGGACCATCGCTGGGATGCCCATCGCCATTGGGAGGCGCGGCAGCCCTCCCTAGCACCAACAATGAGGTCTTTCTGCCCTGGCTGACGCAGCCTGGCACCAGCCCTGCCAGTCAGCCTTCTGCCGGCCCAGGCCCCGGCGCAGACCCTGTCAGGACCGCCCCCCTCCCAGTCCTTCCCGCCTCACTCCTGCTGCCTCGGGACAGCAGGTTCCATCCTGCACATGCCTCTGACGCCATCCTCTACAAGGTCTCCTCACAGCCTCCCTCAAGTCCTAGAGCTCCAAACACTTCCCACGTCAGGCTTAGAGCCTAAGACACCCTCTCCTTCCTCATTACCCACTTGGGGAAACTGAGGCACATAAGGGCATGTCATGAGAGGATAGGTTCTCCTCTGTGGCCACCCAAAACACAGCCCTCCTAATGGGAAGAATGCTGAGGCAGCTCCAGATCACTCCTGTCAAGGGGTGCAAAGGTCAGGGGGTGCCTGGTCCAGGCCAGAGCTGGAGGAGGGGTGATGCTCACTGGCTGGGAGGGGGCCAGCTCAAAGGCTGGAATCCATGACCGGCCGGAACAGCTGAGCTCACTTCTGGCGGCCTCACCAGCTGTGGGCAATGGCTCAGCAGCTGGGAATGCTTCCCAGGCGGCTGGTGCCCCCACCTCCCACCCCCTGCTCCCCAGCTGACCCCAGACTGGGGAGGATTCTCCCAAGGGGCCATGGCTCCCCAGAGGCAGAGCTGACCGACTCAGATTAGAAGGCGATCTATCTTCTTGGGAGGTGATAGTCAGAAGGGGAGATGCATATAGGGCAGGGCTCTAGCCAGTCATGGCCTCAGTCTTCTCATGGGCCCTGACTGCCCCCCCACCTGACCGGGCCAGGGCCTACGTTTGAGACGACAGTGTTGGGCCACCTGTCACTGGGCAGCAGCACACCAGCCTCAGTCCCTCGTCAAACCTCTCCCAGAGCCTCACAAAGAAGAACCTTGTCAGGGTCTGACTTCTGGGATTCTTGCTACAAGTCCTACCATATTTCCTTTCTCTCAACTCAGCAGAAATGGTACCCGTATGGCAAAGTAGGACACTCATGGAGCAGGAAGTTGAGACCTTGGGCTCAAGTTCAGTTCTGCCACAGATAAACTGTGTGATCTTGGACAAATCACTGCCCTCTCTGGACCTCATTGCCCTTGTCTGTAAAATGAGGAATTCTGAACCTTTTGCTGCAAGCTGCAGTATCTGTCACACCCGCAGGAAGGGCCTGTCACCAGTAATGACTCTCAGTTGGAGCAGAGGGCAAGCCCCACAGGCCGTCCTGATCCCCCAGCCCGGAGATATGCATTCTGACAGCCACAGCCCTCAGCACCACCAGCGAAGGGCTCCATGATGGGCCCACTGGTCCACTTACCAGGGGCACAGTTGTCCACCAGGGCGCCCAGAGCTTTGCCATCCTGCCAGTCACGGTTGAAGTTAGTGATGGGCAGCTGGGGCACCTTGTTCTGGATCCAGCCGAGCAGACGCTGCTTGGGCGTCTGCTTGCGGGCGTCCTCGTCCTCCTCATCCTCCCACATGGGCATGGAGATAGAGTAGTGTAGGATCAGCGTCCAGATCAGACCCAGGATCAGCTTCAGGTTCCCATCCACAATGGCCTTGCTGTCTGCAGAGTGGAGGGGACACGCTGGGCTCAGCGAGGGGGCTGCCCTCCACAGCTCAGCTCACGAGGCAGCTGCTAGAGCAGAGGGGGTCAGGCCTCCCGCTTTCGGAACCTGCCCCCTTCTCTGCCTACCGAATTCTCACCCTCCAGCAAGGCCAAGGCCGCGCCCAGAGGCCTAAAGTTTTGGGTCTGCCTACAGCGTGCCCCACGGCAGGTACTTTCACCTGTGGAACAGCGCATGCGTGGGCCTCCATCCGGCTACAGGCCCCCTGGCGATCATCCGGGATTGTAAGCCTCTGCGGGGGGGCTGCGCCGTTTTCATTTTTTAAGTTTTATTGAGGTGTGCCTGACACACCAGCTGCACGTATTAAACTGGACAAGCTTTGACAACATGTATGTGCCTATAACGCCATCACCACAAGTCATAAACCTATCCACCTCTCCCCAGATTTCCTTGCACGTACCCCTTTGTGGTCCCTCCGCCTGCCCTTCCTTGTCCCCCTTTCCAGGCAACAACTGGTTTGCCCTTGGTTACTATGGATTAGTTTGCATTTTCTAGAGATTTATACAAATGGAATCATATAGTAAGTACTCTTTGGTTTCTTTCACAGTAGACACTATTTCTCTACACTCAGAGCCTAGGACTTAGTAGGATCTCAGTAAATACTAGTTGAATGAATATTAAAAAAAACTGAAATTAGAGAGGAATTAGAACTAACCTGGTTCCAGCCGAATTCTCCTCTTGAACACCATAAAAGGCTTTTGGAACAAAGTTCGGGGAGGGGGAGGGAGAGGGGGGTACAGTGCATGCTTGGGTAAGGCTTGAAAATCATGTTTTCAAATGCTGGGGCCAGTGGGATTTCACATGAGCCAGGAGGAATGTCACCCGTGTGGACTCAAGTCTCAGGAGCTGAGACTCTTCACCCATCCCCACCTTGGAGGAATACTAGGGACCAGAATCGCTTCCTCAAGATTCGGGAGACCTGGTTCTCCTTCAACAGCCAGAGTGAAATATCCAGGAGCCGGGATGGCCTACAGTATGAGTCTTTGGAAGCCAGCTTATTTGTAAAGGGCAATGCAGGCCTGAAATCCATCAGCTTCCCTGAACACTACTTTTAGGAGGTTGGGAGGGGGGACAGAAGATTCAGCCTTGTTTACTGGTGTTGCCTGAGAGATGGGAGAGGGTGGGGCTGGAGGCGCACCCCCCTCCCCCCCCACACCCCTTACACAACTTTTCCTCCTCCCCTAGATCTTGGGAGAAAACAGTCCGGAGACCAAAGGCCTGGGGAACCCCAGCATCCCCCACCCCATCCCCACCAGCCCCCAGGAGGGGGAATCGCAGCCTCTCTATCCCTCTGGCCTCCAGCTCTGGCCCCCTTGGCTCCCCCACCCTTTCACTGATTCATCCTTCCTTCCCCGGCAGCTCCCCAGCCCGCCCCCTCTCCCCCTGGCTCTGCTGCAGCACAAAGGTTTGGCAGCTTTCAGATTCCATGACACAACTCACTCCGGCCTCCCGGTGCTTCAGGGCGCTCTCTCAAACACACAGGCCGCCATACTCTCACACAGTCTTGACACCCAGTGCCCCAAGGCCTCTCACCACCCCGACAGCCTCCAAAGCCAGTGCTCACACACCCACACCCAGAAGAGCTTCTTGCAAACCAGGGGCGGGGGGGGGGGGGGGGCAGATTCGTGGGAGGGAGGCCTTGAGGCCGCTGGGGTTGGAGGGGGTGTCATTCATATTTGCCGCAAGGAGAAGTCTCTCCCCAGTGACTGGCCCTGGGCCAGACAGCAAGTGGTCCACTGCGGCTTGGGGCAGGAGAGGGACCTAGAGTCCTGCTCCGGAGCAATGACCTTCCTCTCCAGACCCATTCCTGCCCCAGGCCAGGCAGAAAAGGGGAGCTCAGGCTTCCTCCCTCCCACCCTGAGCCACCCCTTCTTCTCCAGCCTGGGGACACCCCCAAAGGGGTGGGAAGAGCCCTACAGCCAGACCCTGAGGCCACCCCAGGCCTCAGGGGTGGGGAAGGAGTGAGGGCCCTGGCGAGGGAGGTGCCGGCACAGCTGCTGCCCCCCTCTGGCCCCTCCCTCAGCTGTTGGCTCTAGAAGGAGTAGCAACTGGGGAACAGCTGCGGCACAGAGCTGCCTCATTAGGCCTCTTTGTTTGGAGGGGCTGAGGGGCTGGTGGGGGCCGGGTTGGGGTGCTGGGGTAAGGGCACACAGCTCCTTCAACCCGGGCTGAGCACCCCGTTCTTTAGCTGGACTTCCCAGCCCCCAGCCCCCACCCCACTCCTGGAAAGGGAAGTGGGGAGTCTTTCTGACCCCCTCCCAGGTGCCCAGATGCTCCATCGCAGTCCTGAGATAAGGCCCAGAGGAGGCCCCCCCCACCACCACCACCACAGCCCCTTCCCACCACTGATCGGGCCAGAGGGAACCAGAGGAAGCAGAAAGCCGCCCCTGGTGGGGAATCCCTTGACATCTCCTCAGGGTCGAGCAGCCCCGCCCCCTGTGCCCCCTCCCTCCACCCTCAGCCTCAGGCCCGGCCCCAAATTGCTGACAGCTTATCTCATCAGCACGAGTGAGCCACTTGGCCCAAATGGGGAACAGTTCCCCTTCCTCTCAGCGGGAACCCAGGAGCGTCCCTCCCGCCCCCAAACCATCTTTTCCTTCTTCCCCCTCTACTCTGAGCCGGCCCCTCCGCTGTTGAGCCAAGGGGCCGGAGCCAGGCACCGCCATGGGGGAGGGGAGAGGTGCGCTCAGGAAGGATGAGGCCTGGAGAGGGGCCGGCGGCCCCCGCAGCAGGGAGGGGAGAGGAAGGCTGAGCAGTTTCCTATAAAGTCCTGGTGAGGCCGGAGGCCCTCCTCTTGAGACCCCACCTGGGACCGTCAGTCTGTCGGTCAAACCTCAGCATGCAGGGGGATGACAGCCCCAGGACTGACTTGTCTCTGATTCCCCCACACAAATCCTCCGACCAACCCCCCACCAACACACACACTCTGTAGCCCTCACCCCACTACACACACCAGGGTCCCCTCCCCCACCCCTGTCCTCAGGCTTGTCCTTCTGGAAAGCTCAGAGACATCTGCTGTGTCACGGAGGCAGGGCTATTTCCAGGCCAGAGCGGGTGGGGTGGGGGGGCAGTATTGGGGCAGGAGGGGTAAGGCCTAGAGAGGGGACTGGACAGGGCAAAGGGCCCCGGACTGACTTCAGCTGCTAATTCAGGAGGCCTAGAGATGCCCTGAGGGACAGTGGGGGTGGACAGATATTCAATTATCTTTGGGGTAGCCTGGTGGGGGGAGGCATCGGACCCCATGTGAAACTCTTCTCCTGGGGTTTTGGGGTGCACCCCAAGGGGCCCTTTCCTGTAAATCACAGCAAGACTCTTAAGAGCTCACCACTGGGGTAGGGGGTCTTCCCTAGGCCCCCAGCCAGCAGGGAGGACTGCAGGGCTGTGAGGGGAGGAGCAGCCTCTGACCACTCAGAGCCCACCCTCAGCTCCCCAAGCTCCCAAGCCTGGAGCGCTTCCCCACCCCCACCAGCACTGATACACCTTCCAAATCTGGTTACACTCAATGACTTCCTCCCTTCTACAGGCCTTCCCCTCCCTCCTCTCAACCCAGACAGTTAGCTGCAGCCAATCCAGTCCTAGGGAGTGGGCTGGGGCCTGGCATGGACTTAGGGGAGCACCCTCCTGCGCAGACTAAAGCAGGAGGTGGATAGGCAGGGGTTAAGGCTTTCTGCCCTCTCTTAGTGCCTTTTTAGGCTTCTGAGGCTGGGCCCTGCCTGCCCTGGCCCAGGGGCCTGAACCCAGCTGCTAAGCACAGGCCTGTGGAGCCCGCCTGCCCCCCCCCCCCCCATGCCTGCCTAGCCACCAGCTTCCCTGACCTGCCTTCAGCCTGCTTCTCCCCCATGGACGTGCTGGGAGGCAAAGAAGCTCTTTGCTTTGTTTAGGGAGTAAATGCCCCCCAGGAATCAGTAATGGGCACCCTGTCTTCTCAAGCATGGGCTGGGATGGCCCCATGGCAAGAAAGGGGACAATGAGTTGAGGCGGGTTGATGGGAGTGTGTGCCGGGAGGCTGAGCTGGACGACTTAGAAACGGTAAGGTGTGGACTCCCCTGGGGAACCCCAATATTCCGCTGAAGGGACAGAGGGGTGTGAAGGCACTGCCCATAGGGCCTGCATTGATGGCAGGAAAGCAGGGACCAGGGCCCTCTCCCTGGGCCAGGGGGCCACTCTCTGTCCTATCTCAGCTCCCGGCACCCACCCAGCACCTGTGTCTGCCGCCCCCAGGGGCCAGCCCTTTCTTGGGGCACTTCCCCCTCCCCGCTGTGTCCGTGCACTGCTCGCCCGCACTGACCGATGGACACGAGCTTGATGTGCTCGCGCTCCAGGAACTCGAGGGCCACGGACACGTTCTCCAGCTTCATCTGGCGGAAGTTGGGGCGCGGGTGGAACTTGCGATACATGCGCTTCTGGCTGAGCACCTCGAGCAGCGCGATGAGGCGCAGCCCGTCGCTGAGGTCTCGCTGCAGGTCGGTCAGGCGCTTGCCCACACACTTCAGGTGCTCGTTGCACCAGCGCGTGAACGTGTTCTGCTGGATCTTCTTCCACGGCGCGTCCTCGGCCAGGTCCTTCTCCGTGGACGGCATGTCGTCCACCTCGTCGCCCAGGCCGAGGCCGGCCTCTGAGTAGCTGCTGTTGTTCATCATGCTGGCGCGGGCTGGGGCGGGGGCTGCTCTGCCTGCTGGGCTCGGGCTGGCCTCGGGCTGGGGCTGGGGCGCTGTCGGGGCGCTGTCGGGGCGCGACCGCGGGACTCGCAGCTCTGCGCTGCGCTGCTCTCAACTTGTCTCGCGCCCTGGCTGGTGGGACTCGGCTGGCCTCCTCGGCTCCTCGGCCGCGCTCTCTCTCTCTGTCTCTCTCTCTCTCCCTCCGGGGGCGGAGCAGTGCTCGGGAAGTGCGGGCCGGGCCGGGGCGGGGGGTTTAAGAAGCCCCTGGGGCCGCGCCCCCCCCCACGCCGCGCTTGCGGCCCCCGAGTCCACGTCAGAGCGCCGGCCTCCCAGGAATGCCGCCCGGCCCGCGGGTGGGGGCTGAGCGGAGCGGGCGGCCCCGCCTCCTTCCTCCCCTCCCCCAACAGGGCCCGGGTGGCGGGAGGGCTCCCCCCACCCCAACACACGCCCCCCAGCCTCGGCCTGGGTCTGCGGCCCAGGCGGGCTCCGTCCTGCGCAGCCGCTCTGGGGAGGTGGATCGCAGAGCGGAAAGGCGAGGGGCGAGCGCACCCTACACCCCCAAACTGAGCGTCGCCAGACGAAGATGAAATACACCCCCTTCACACGCTGTGGGACTAAAGACATAATGGGGAAACTGAGGCTAGCGGTTGGGGCAAAACACACTGAAGTCGTGCTGACAGAATTTTCTGGATGAATTGGTGGCAGGGCCGTTGACAGGGCCTGGGAGTCCTGGCTCCTGGCCCAGGGTATTGTCCACCTGCAGGGGAAAGGAAGTGTGTGTGCTTGTGTACAGATGGGCTGAGAGGAAGCAGGGACACTGCCCAGGCCGATTAGGAAGAAGGCTTGGGGGTGCTCCACTTTACAGGTAGAAAAGCCTCATTTGAAGCCCAAACCCAGGGTCCCAGGGGAAAGACTGAGGCTGCCCCTGACTCAGTGTCCCTGTCACCAGCCTGCTTGGCCTCATCCCCTCAGAATGAAGCTGAGCTCAGGAAGATAGTACCCAGTGAGTCACACCGTGTTCCCCCCTCCATGTCTGACTCAACCAAGGTGATGAGAGGGCAAGGAGAGACTGCCCGTTGTGCCAGGGAGCCCCCTGGGCAATGTGCCCATTTGGGCCGCAAGGCAGATCCTTCCAGCAAAAGGGCGGGTTAGCCAGACAGAAACAGGGAGAGCCTTGCCCAGAACAGCCAAGGGGAAACGTGACGGGGCTGGTGGGCAGGGAGAGCCCAAGGGAGCCAGCCAGAAAGCCTAGGCGGGACTGGGCTCAGGGTAAGCCAAGGGCAGCTGGAGGCCTAGGGTATGGTGACAGCAAGGAAACTGAGGCACTCAGAGGAGCTGCTTGGAGTGAGGGGAAAGAGCTATCAAATGTACTTATATAGAGAATATATAGCCTGCAATTCTGTGTAGCGTACATGTATTCCATATCTCCTGGTACCCCTTTTAGGCCAAACTTCCTCAGCTGCCCCATCCCTCTTGACACAGTAAGGTTGGGCCAGACATTCCCCAACTCAAGCTGTTTGATGATTGACATTTGAGAAGGTTCTGGGACCTTCTAGGTGAATCATTCTATCTTATTCCTCTTCTACCCCCAGGCAGTGTGGAAAGGAAGAAGACAGTGGGCATCTTTGAGGGCTGTCTCTTCAAGGGCAGAATGAAGGCAGTCCCTGTTATGGAGTTCAGAAAAAGGGGTTTTTTTTTGGGGGGGGGGCAGTGCTTATGGCAAAAGGAGTCCATGAATGATTTCTTTCCCTTCTCATTAGGTAGGGAGGGGGAGGAGTAGAGAAGGGACCAGAAACAGAAGAGGGACCTGCTGTGCGTGGCTTGGGAGGGGGGAGCACTGGGGGCCCTGATAATGACAGGCGAGGTATAAATAGCTTGGGCCCTGCGGCTCATGTTCTGTCGGCTGCCTGTGACGAGGTGCTCAGGAATCCCACTCTCCTATTGGCACGCCCCCATCTCCAGAACTCTCATTCCCCCCCATGCCACCTTTGTCCCATGTCCAAAACCAACCATCAGGCATCAGTACTGACCATCTACTTGAGAGGCTGAGCTCTCCTGTGGAGAGATGCCCAGCTGGGGACACATGACACATAGCTCGGTCTCACAGGGAGGGAGGGGTGTGCGTGTGTGTGTGTGTGTGTGTGTGTGTGTAAAAACGTAGACATTTGACACCCAGTCTGAGGTGCCAGCTCAGGGTTCAGCGAGGTTGTCATTGAAGCCCAGATGAGGAAACTGAGGTACAGATCTGAGACAGCTCTCCTGGGGAGGAGAGAGAGGAGTAGGGTGGGTTTGCTTGGAGCTGACAGCCTCTTTACAAACTCTAATGGCTCACAGTCCCGTTTTGTGGGCATTACCTGAGGTCCCCCAGTAAGTTGAGGGCATCCGTTAAGGAGGGGGGATTTCAGAGGGAAGCCGGTGAGTGAAGAAAGAACTCCCAAGTGTAGCCTACCCTCTCTTTCTCCCCTCTCTCCCTCTTCTCCTACCCTCCCTGCAAGAGAGGTTTGTGTGCAGCCCCAGAGGAGTAAGTGAATGGTTGGCAGACAAGGGTGCCCAGTGCCAAGGATGGTTCCCGGCATCCTTCTCACCCCCTCCCACAGAAACCCGAACCTGTTGCTCTCCAGGATAAATCGGGGCCTGACTCAGGCCCCAGCCAGCCAGTCATAGTCAGCCTGACCCAGGAGCAGGCTGGTGACTCAGCCCTGAATATAGCCCATGAGCCCAGGCACAGCCATAAGTGCTGGAACAAACCGTGCACAATGCTAGTCCTGGGGCCTGCCAAGTGGGCCCCCCCCCACTCCCTGAGGAGGGCTGATGTGCTCCTCCTCCCTGAGTCAGGCAGGGGCGCAGAGAGGGGTTTGCAGGGGGTTTCGTCAGCTGAGTATTTGGGGCAGAGCTGGCTGGGGCCATATGCCTTTTATAACCCCCTGACTCACCACCCACTGACCTGTCTCAAGAGACCAGGTTGCCTGGGTATTCACCTGGCCCTGCCTTTCCCATCAAGGGGCACTGCTTGTCAGCCACTGACTTTGGCCATGGTTTGGGGTGAGCAGAATCTAAGTGACCAGGTCCAATGGGCTGTGTTTGAAAATCTTGTTTTTCTGGAGTCGGGGACATTTCCAGAGTCACCTATGAGGATACCAGGTTGGCCAAGTTCATAGTTGGCACTTTGATCAGTCAGTGATACTGACTGTGGCCCTGACTTATGTGCCGGGGACACTCTGGTAGGATAGAAAGATCCATAGCCCTCTTCAATTCTGCCTCTGCCACCTCCGGCAGGTAATATAATGATTTGGGGCTTCAGTTTCGAATCTGTAAAATGGAGTTAATAGTACTCTTGTAGGAGATTAGGAGATTTTTTATGTGTGAAGATGAGAAGAGAGAGCATGCGAGGTGATTAGCTCGGTGCTTCGCAGCTAATAGGTGACCAGAAAAAAGTAAGTTTGTTTCCTGTGCTGGTGCCTTATGGACCATGAAGGTTCTTTTTTTTTTTTTTTTTTTTTTTATTACATTTCTTTATTTTTGAGAGGTAGAGAGAGATAGAGCATGAGTGGGGGAGGGGCAGAGAGAGGGGGAGACACAGAATCGGAAGCAGGCTCCAGGCTCCAAGCTGTCAGCCCGGAACCCGACGCGGGGCTCCAACCCACAAACCGTGAGATCATGACCTGAGCCGAAGTCGGATGCTCAACCGACTGAGCCACCCAGGCGCCCCTGGGCCACGAAGGTTCTAGTGAGCAGGCGCTTCCTCACAGCCGTCCCTATCCCCTGTAGAGTCCGTTGCCGGGATCACTACACTGTTCCCCCCTTCCCTTCCCTTCCCTTCCCTTCCCTTCCCTTCCCTTCCCTTCCCTTCCCTTCCCTTCCCTTCCCTCCCCTCCCCTCCCCTCCCCTCCCCTCCCCTCCCCTCCCCTTCCCTTCCCTTCATCTTAACACTGCATCTGCCAGAATTGGAGCCAGACTACTTCTGATCTTTAGAACTACCCAGGAGTGGCAGGTGGTGGCCCGGGGAGAGCGAGCAGAGGGGCTGTTGTGCAGAAAGGGAAGAGTCGCGCAGAGCACAGCAGTGGGCAGATGGAGGCCCCCAGGTGTTTGGTTCTAGCTGTACCTCAGCCTGGATGCATGCCTGGTGGTGGCTTCTAAGAGACACCCTCGTGGACTTAAAGCTAGCTCAAGTGGCTGTTTCACACTCAGCACAGAGAGTCCTCTTTATTCTGGCAACAGTATATCAACAAGACCAGGAGGCACAAAGACCCAAATGGTGAAGAGGACGGCTTTCTAAAATGAGCAAAAGGGCTGGGGGAAGAAAAGCAGGACCACTTTCCTGCGCATTGCTCAGGCTCTAGGCTCAGGCCTGGGAAGGATGGGATGCAGTCCTAACTGGAGGCTCACTGCCTCCCAGACCGTGACCTCCATCTTGGCTTCTAATTCCAAGTTAAATCAGTGATCCTCACTGGTAAGTCATCTTCCAGTCCTTTCCACCACATATGTTCTCCAGCCGACTGGTGGCCGGACTAAAGTGGATTAAAAACAGGGTCCCCCTACCTACACTCAACAGCAAGGGGCCAGTGGTCCCGGATGGGTTGTGAAGGAATTTCTTCAATTTAGGTTACAACTGAGCACATACAACCTAATGTCGCTGAGGGCAGTTTTCTAATTCTAGTGCGCATACTAATCAACTGGGGACCTCGTTAAAATGCAGATTCTGTGCTGGTAGGTTTGATGTGAGGCCTGAGATACTGCCTAACAAGCTAACGACGCTGATGCTGCTGGTCTGTGGACCACACTTGGAATTGCAAGGAGCTAGGCCACCCCAAATCAGCACTGCCTTCAAAGAGGAGTCATTTAAAGGGAGAGAAAGGAATGCGTGGCAATGCCCTCAATCTGCCTAGGTGCAGCCCTGTTTACTACAGTGACTGATCACGATTTTAGAACTGGCCCCAGGCCCCCTAGGAAAAGGCCGGGGAAGAAGTGAATTCATTTAATGCTTAGCAGTGCCCACTACAGTACATGCTCTATAGGTACGTTACTTCGGACATTTGGGTGAATGGAACAAACTCCTTTGGCATCAGGCAGAAAAGAGGCAGAGAGGCGTTCCGGGAAACCAGCGGTCATGGCACCATTTTGTCCACTGTGGCTTATGAATGCACTTGAGGGCTCTCCTATGGAAACATTCATTGGAACAACCAATCACAGAGGTTTCCACAGCAACGACGGTAACCAAGGACACTCATAAATTATCCTTATCATTCTATCTCCACTTTGATCCCCTCTCCATCCTTTGCCCTACTCTGAATTCCAGGAGACTGACCTGTGTCACCTGGGCATCGCTGCTCTCTGGCTCGCAGCTGGGATCAGCCAATGAGAAGTGCCATTAGGAAACGGACAGGTGGGGGGAGAGGGTGTCAGGCTTTGACAAGGGCCGTACCCTTCTGTGGGTCCGGGGCCCCTTTCCAGTCCTCTAGCCCTGCCCTCCTCCCCTCTCCTTCAGGTCTGTGATGGGAGACACTGTTGCTGGTATCTGGGGATTTCACTATTCCTTGCTGGTTCTCTAACTCTGCCTGTGTACAGAGTCCCTTCATTTAAACACTCTTCAAGTTAAGGCTCTTGAGTGTGCCACCTGTTCACCGTCAGACTCTGCATGACAGTAAGTCCTCTCTGAGAGCGAATCCCATGAGGCATCACAAGGGCAGAGCCACGAAGGCTCAGATGCAGATCTTCTCAGGGCACTCTTTTCACAGCAGATGGGTGTGGGCATGGACCTAAGGGCAAGTCACTTGCCCCCCCTCACACAGTGTCCAGCTCATTCCATTTCTCTGTGTTCGGATGAGCTGCTGGAGATAGGGTTTATATGTGCAGACCAATGCATCTGCGATTTGGCTGGCAATGCGAGGAGCCACCCTCATCTCTGAGGTCACCTGTAGGGTGAGAAATCTATTTAGGAGCCCGATCCGTATGTGAGGTACCCGGTTAAAGGGGAACTGCTCTGTTCTGGTTGTGTTGTGAGGTGTTTCGCAAATAAAAGGCCACAGAGTCTGATGTAATTAGGTTGATATTTAATTACACGGAACCCAGGTTCTTATACAAGGCAGGAGATGGCAGCCAGCAGCTCCCCATGACCTTTCCAGCCTGGGTGACTGAGGCTGAGGAGATGGGGACACACGGGACACACGGGTGGGGTGGGGACTCTGGCACAGTGTGAGGGCAGCGGCCGCTGGGGATCTGCCCCCGAGGCTGGCCCAGGTCTGCCATCACTCCGTGAGGCAGAACTCTGACTCCTGCGGTCGCATGTTGGGTAACACATACAGAGCCACAGCCGCGATAGCCAAGAACACGATAGGCTTCCACATCCCAAACATGTTCTGTGGGGACCAAAGACAAATGGTGAGTGCCCAGCCTTCTGAACCCTTCCCTAAGCCAGAGGTTTCCCTGCCTACTGGCGCTGGAGAGACATCAGGAACCTCCTGGTCCGGGTCTCTCTCACTTCCTGGGTGACTGCTGAAGACAATGCAGTCCTAGTCCCGGCAGCACTAGGTATCTGGAACAACGCTATGTGTATCACCTGAGGTGACTCCGTGTATTCAGGCCCCACGGAATGAAGAGAATACCCGTTCGTGTGTGTAGAAGCCAGCTCAGGAGCCAGACTTCAAAGAGCATCCAGATGGTTGCGATGAGAAAGGATCAAGCGCCGTGGCAAGAAAAAGAGGGTAAACTGGGCCCTCTGGGGAAAGCGGAAGTGCCTCACTGGCTTTATACAGGAGAAATGAACTCGGTCAAAATGGTAAGACTGAGGGGAAATAAAGGGCGCACCGTGGAGTGCAGGCAAATATGAGGTTCAGAGGCAGCCCAGACCTTTTGTGGAGAATGCTGCTGGTTTGAGAAAACTCAAGGAAGCCAGTCACTGGCCCTGGGCGGCAAATGCCAGGGTCCTGAAAACATCCCCGGTCACCAGTGTGTTGACTGACTTCCCGAGCATGTGCCAGTGCACTGAGGCTTCCAGACTCCACTGACCATAGCAAATCCTGCTGGTTCGTGGGACAACAAAGAAGCATCATTTAGGGAACATGAAATCCTGGACAAGAAAATACATACTTAGGAAATAGTTTCTATTTTTGTTACCTTTTCTTACTGCATTACTTGAAAGACAGAATTTGGGTTTTGAGTCATAGCTATGGTGTAATAACAGAAGGATGATTTTAGGTAAGAACTGAGTATAGCCCATTGATCCTAAGAAAGCATTTGCTTAGAGAATAATGAATCTAAGAAGAGGATTTTAGGTCAACTATAAAGAGCAAGATCTCTCACATTTGTAGAAATAGTTACCAAAAAGAACAGAACAAATGAAATGGAAAGCGAAACAATGCTGGAAGCAGATACAGAGAGTAATTTATGTAAGAAAATAACTGGAGGGGCGCCTGGGTGGCTCAGTTGGTTAAGCATCCAACTTCAGCTCAGGTCATGATCTCACAGCTTGTGGGTTCGAGCCCTGCGTTGGGTTCTGTGCTGACAGGTCAGAGCCTAGAGCCTGCTTCAGATTCTCTCTCTGCCCTCCCTTGCTTGCTCTCTCTCTCTCTCAAAAACCAATAAACATTTAAAAAAATTAAAACAAAAAAAAAAAGAACTGGAAAGGAAGCTAGGAAAAATATGTACATGCTCAGATGCTTATATACTAATATATACTGCTAAAAATGTCAGTCGAGGGGTGCCCGGGGGGCTCAGTCAGGTAAGTGTCTGACTTCAGCTCAGGTCATGATCTCACAGCCCCACATCGGGCTCTCTGCTGTAAGCACAGAGCCTGATTCAGATGCTCTGTCCCTCTTTCTCTCTGCCCCTGCCCCACTTGCATGCTCTTTCTCTCAAAAATAAATAAAAACATTAAATACATACATATGTCAGTCTCATGTTCTTGAAGGAGGACATTTATGGAGCTGGACCTATAAATGTGAACTGGTACCCTTTATACCAGTCAGAGGCAAGTTCCAGACTGGCTGAGTGGAGGGCTGGTAAGTCACGTCAGGCTTTCCTTTCAGCCTGGGTTACTAAGTTGACAGATCAAAGAAATGGTTTTGGACTTTATTGAGACATCTGACAGATTTTCCATGATCTTGGGGAGAATAGGAGGAAATAAAAGTAGGGTGCTTGCACAGTTTGCTGTGTGACCATTTGTTAAGTGACCAAGGAGCTAGATAAAAGAGAGCCTGGAAAAGACAACACTCCGGAGGCTCGGCCCTCACTTTAATGTGTGCGAACATATGGAGGTGGGCTGGTCACCCCTGAGGAGGGTGTAGAGCTGGCAGGGAAATGGGTAATTTGAAACCACAGGGTCAAGATTAAAAAAAGAAAAAACAGGGGCACCTGGGTGGCTGAGTTGGTTAAACATCCGACTCTTGATTTTGGCTCAGGTCATGATCTCAACGTCGTGAGATCGAGTTCTGAGCTGGGCATAGAGCCTGCTTAAGATTCTCTCTCTCCCTCTCCCTCTGCCTCTTTCCTGCTCGTGCATGTGCTCACATGTTCTCTCTCTCTCTCTCTCTCAAAACCAACCAACCAAACAAACAATAAACTTCACAGATTACATCAATGGACTATACCTAATAGGGATGAATAAAAAGTTCTGCCTCAGATCCAAAAAACCAACTGCAGGTAGAGGATGGGGGGAGGATGCTTAGCACATGCAACATGCAAAGGAGCTCTGTAAACAATACATGCAGGAAGTTAACAAGGTTTGATTCTAGTTGTCAAGAGGGCTAATGCGATTGGAAGCTGTGTGAAGACAAGCGTGGGGTCTTCCTAATTACATGGAAGCAACCAAGGAAAACTGGTCAAAATAAGGAGAGATGGTTAAGGGGGAAGCAGGACTGGAATTCTATCTGTTGCTAATATCAGTCTTTAGAATCCACCTCACAGCTCGGTGGCTGTATTACTTGGCCTCTCTATGCCTTAGTTGTATTACATATAAAATAGTAAAAGCTGCCTCATTGGGTTGTTGCAAAGATTAAATGAGTTAATATACATAAGGTAATTAGAACAGTGCCTGGCACAGAGCATGTATTATGTTAAGTGTATTTCTTTTTAAATTATCTCTGTGGTGTTTTATCATTTATGAAACACTTTCATAAACATGAACTCAGGTGATTTTCACATTAGGAAGGCAGAGATTTTACTGTCCTTTGCTTTTATTTGAAGAAATTAACACTCTGATTATGCATTTTGCCTACTGGGACTAAGCGGTACGAGGCAGGGACAGACTTGGCCAGGTTCTCTGACCACCTGTCAGCCACGTTCCTACAGTACTACACTCAGCTCCTGGACGGGGAGCTGCAGAGTGAGGCACAGCCAGGCTCCCCAGAGCACCCTGACCCTGGACTTCCTTCCTCTCATTCTGCTTGGGCCTGGCTGAGGTGGAGAAAGGTTACGGTTGAGTGCTTTGGGTCTCCTCCCCTAGGGACTGAGAAATCTGGATGTGGACAGAGGGAGAACAGGCACAGGGAGAGACCCTGTCACTAAAGGAGTTAATAACTGGAGTGCCTTAAAGATGAGGAAGGAGAAAGGAAAAAGAGGGAAAAATCTGAGGGGAAAAGGAAGAAGGAAAGTGCTACCAACATAAGCTTCAGCTGCCACCCTAACCTGTGCATTAAGCCAGCTCCACTCCATTTGCAGGGGTGAGAAGGGAAGGGGAGGTGTGGTGGAGGTGGGGGGGAGCAGGAGAAAGGAGCCAGAACGGACCAGGAGAGAACAACTGATGGGTTCTGAAGACAGGTGGAACCCTAGGGCTCTACCTTGGGCCCCAAGACCACAGTCTGCCTCCTAAATTTGGTATCCTGTTGACAGACCAGATTACATGGACCGCAGCCAAGTGGAAGGTGCCCAGAATATGTCAGCCTTGGTGCTCTGAGAATCCTCGCACCTCATTCTTTTCACCAGTACCACTTTCTCTCCAGAAAGCCTGGCTTGGGAAGCCAATTACAATAGAACCTGGCCCCCAAAATGGATAAAGAGAGAACTATAAAACATTTCCTGGCGTTCTTGTTCTGATTTTTCTGAAGACCAGAAGTCCCAAAGCAGAGAACTTCTCAGCAGAAAGCACATAATATGGCGGGGGTTCTGTTCTACTTTCACCATGTTTGAAGGACAAACTGAGGCTGCCCTCCTCCAAATGCCCCTGAGAGGGGGTTTAGGATTAGGGTCGGGGTTGGTCACAGCTCTCCAGAACTCCTCTCTCACTCAATGGGGGAGGCAGCGATTCCTTACTTTGCCGTCCTGGGTGGCGACAGCAGTCGAGAGCTTGGCTCTGGGGCTAAACAAAGACAAAGAGCACCCAGGCCAGCCTTGCAGGCAGACATCAGCTCATCAGAAGTGGTCAGGCATTTCTGAAAGTGGCAACAGTGCTGGGATCATCCAGAGTTTTCCCAGCCAGAAAACAGAAACTCAAGCCATGTCAGCGATATGCATTCCCACTCGCTGTGTGTTAGGAAGACGTGCTCAGGGATGCTACGGGCTTTGCAGTAGCCCAAGGAGAAGCCAGGGCGAAAACTCAGCCCTGAGTAATCTGTTGTCAGAGGACTAAAGCAAGAAGCAAGCAAGCGAGAGAAAAAGGAAAGAGGAGAGGCCAGGGCAACCTGCACCCCCCCTCTACCCCTCAGGAGGAGAGGACTCGATACCAGTACCTGCGTTAGGACGACGTCTCGGCCCACCAGCACCAGAGCAAAGCCGATATGACCACCAGGCCTACGAGAGGCAAGGAGAAGATGGGGGGCTCGGGGGCAGGGGATGGCTGCGACATATCAAATGAGAAGGAAGCACGAGGAGAGGCCAGGAGATGAGGGGTGGTATAAAAAGACATAAACATATGAATCCAATGGATAATGAGGATGAGAAAACAAAGGGAAAAGAGAAAGAGATCAAGAGGTTAAACAGGTAGCGAGGGCAGCCGCATCTCCTCTCTGCGCCCGGGCCTGGTTCTTCCCACTGGCGGCCTGCGGAAGATGCAAACCTGAACGGGTTAAGCAGCTGCTTAGGTCTGAATCAGGTGGTGGGTCGTTTCCTGGCTTGTCATACCCCTCTCACATCTTGTCAAGCAGGGGTTATCTGCACTAGACCTTTCTTGCAGGTCAGTAACTCTGGAAAAGTGAAGCTCCGAGGGTAAAGCTGGGCTCTCCAGATGAGGAGGATGCACACTTCTAGGTCACTCAGGGAAGAGCCAGTCTCCTGCCAGGCCACCTGTCCCTTTGTGAGGCCACATGTTCTGGCTGCTCTCCACCGAGTCTCGGTGTTCTGGGCTCTGATCCCTGTGACCCCCTAGGAGTCTAATGCCGTTGTTGTGAGACAAAATGCACTAAACCAGGCTAACAGTGGAGAAGTGCTAGTTCTTTGACTGCAACAATCTTCCAGAGAGAAAGTGAATTTGCAGGTAGTATCACACATGCCATCAGATCTGCCTGCAAAAGATGCAGGACCTAGGAGGCAAAGGGACACCTCCATATGTAGCCAACGAGGAATGTGCTCGACTTCAAAGTACAAGAATCCGTTTTGACATTTAGAGATGTGGCACCGAAGACAAGGAAATCTAGAAGGTTCTGACCCATCGTGTGGTGGAATACGATGAATTCAAAGAAACAGAACACTGGGGAAGAGGATGCGGCTGCTCCTACTTTTTACATCCTAAGTAATGGTTCTCTGACACAAGGTCAACAGAGAGCTGCACGCTGGGTTGTGAGCCAGTGCTGACAACTGCTGAGCTACCAGAAAATTCCAGGTAGCCTTAGAGCTGACTGGGATGTCCCACCACAAGAGACTTATTTTCTTCCCCTGTGTTTAGAGAGATGGAAAGAGCCTGTAGTGCAAACCAAGGACTTATTCAGGAAGTACTCACTCTTCAAGGAATCAGAGCCCCCAGTTAACCTCAACCAGGGCAGGAGTTCAGCTGGTACATTCCTGTACAGATGTACCGTAGTTAAAACACAGAAACACTTTTGTACAATTGGTAAATCACCCAGGAAACTCCCATCCCAACTTCTCAAGATCTAGCAAATAATTTGGTTAGGGCTCTGGCTGCCCTTCCTCAGACTGGTCAACGCCCCTGCCGTACAGACTGAAATATTCTACTTCTGACCACCCCCAGCTCCCCACCTCATGCCCCTGTGATATACGGAGCCCGCAAGCAACACCAGCCTCCCCACATCCCTAACAGCAACAACAGAGGTCAACCTCATAGGGCACCCTGGGGAAGCAGGACAGAGCGACTTGCCCAGGCTGACAAACAGCCTTTAGATCTCACACCATCCGCGTTCTCAGCGCAGCGCTAGATGAAGGGTGAAGAACCCTCCTGATGTAAGGAACAAGCACTACCACATAGATGAAAGGAGGTCAGACTGCAATGAGCCCACCCTGGTTTCCAGAAAAGGGATCTTTGAGACCCAGGTCCACAGCAGATCGGTCTAAGCCTGCCATCTCCCACGGAGAGACCGTCTCCGCCACTCCCGGCTCATCTCCACTGTCCCTGAGCGCCACGCCTCAGGGCTTGCCGGCTTCTCCTCCTGCAGGAGTCCATCCTCGGGCACCTGAGCCCGACAGCCCACTTCCCACCTGATCCAGTCTTGGACTGCGGTTACCTTTTTGTTTTCAGAAAGCTTGAGGGGGCTGTTTTCCTCTGAAGCTTCAGGGCAAGCGTCGTCACTCTGATCTTTGTTGTCTTCTTCCTTGCCCCCCTGCTCTTGGGACTCTTCATAAGCCCCCTCTTTATCTTCCGGGGACTTCACCTCGGCAGGGTCTGATGCCTGAGAAGCTACTTCCTCCCAGGACTCCTGCTTCGTTTCCTCTTTGGTTTCCTTCTTTCCCTCCTCCATTTCCTCTTTTGTTAGATCATATAAATCCGTGTGGTTGGCCTTGTAGTAGAGCACCACCTCCAGACTCTGCAGGGTGGAGGCAGGGCAGGATGGGGGCTGCGGTTACCTGTGAAGATGACTCCCTTCACGACAAAGCTGGACTATCTCAAGAGCACCCTGCTTCCCAGCATGTCACGGTGCGTGAGCAGCCCCACGTTCTGGTACCAGGTCTCTCCCTGCGCGTAGTGTGGAGGGCAGTCATGCCCAGCCTCGGGCCCCACACAGCCGTCTGGCCACTGGCCATCGGCCATCTCAGACAGCTACCACAGCTACATTCTTGAGCTCTGTCCCTCAACTGCTACTTCCTACCCCCGCAGGGCAACTGTGACTCCTATTTTACCCAATCCTCTCTCACTTATTTCCAACTGCTCTGAATAAATTCCTCTCTCTTCATCCATTTGGTCCCTCTCTTGGGCACATAACCCAGGAAGAAAAGGGGCCCCAGAAGATTGGGCTGAGCTCGTTGGAGCAGTCGTCCAACCCAGGGGCGATGGGCCTTGGGGGCTGTGCCTCCAGGTCGAAGTGGTCTGTATTCCACTCCCCTTAAAAAACTTCACCGGAAAAGGGAGTACCCAACTGCTACCAAGAGGGAACTACTCTTAACACGTCAGAGAGACCAGCAGCTTCTCTACAAATACCTCACCTGGTCGAAACGATGGTGCAGATGATTTTTCTTCCCAAGGTCTCCCCTGCCTTTCCGCTTATCTGGGCACTAGGGTTATCACTCACCTTCTCGTCCTCACAGTTGTACTCAGAGCCGTCCAGGCTTGGTTTGGTCACCTTTTTATTTTTAACCCCGTTGGCATTTTTGTTCATATTCTTATTGCCGTTTTTCCCCTTGGTTTCTGTGGCGACAGAGGACCTCTCCTTGAGCTGGCGCAGCTCCTCCTGGCAGCACTGCAGCTGTCCCTCCAGCTGCTCCTGCACGGCCAGAAGCCGCCCCTGCTCGTCCATGCTGGCCTGATACTGCAGCTGCAGCTCCCGCAGCTTGGCCTGCAGCTCTTTGATCTGTTGGTGGTGGAGCGCCAGTCACCCCCAGCACCACCCCCTCGGCCAGCCTGTCACCTTCACAGGTAACCTCAGCCCCCATCCTGCCGAGACATTCCCCTGCTGAGGCCCTCGGGGGGAAGTAGGCGAGAGAGGGAACATCAACCTGCGGAAGGCGAGCCTCTAAAGCGGTTCCGCAAATAGTTTCTCTCTAACCTGAGGCCCCTGCTGATTTACCTCTAACATCTTCAAAAAAGGAGGATTTAAATTATGTTTTTACTGTGACCTCTCCGGGGAATAGCTAGAGGGCTACCCCTTCTGAACCCCAGGACTTTATTACAGACACCTGCTTCACCCAAGCAAGTTCTCGAATAGGTACAACTGCCTAAGACACCGTGTTCTTGTCCACTCCACAGAGTGTACCTGGGCTCCAGTGCCTCGCCCTGGAAACAGAGGCACATTCCAATCCTGCTCCCTAACCTCTGGTTTCATCTTTCCCGACTTCTGGCATCACAGGCTCCTTGGTAGGTAGCGATACTAAGCAACCTAGGCCCACATGCTGATTGCTCTCTAGACTCTCCCACGCATATACAGTGAGCCCTGCTGGACTGCGGACTGCTCTAGGACAGAAATGATGCCTTCTGTCCCATTCCTCATGGATGCAGGGCACCTTTCTGCATTATAAGAGATCCAAGGCCTCTTTTGGCATTATAAGAGATCCAAGAGGAGGCAAGTCTCTGCCCTTGAGGTGCTCACAGTCTAGTTGAAGACACAAGACCAAGACACCCAAAAATAACTCAAGGTGAAAAAATATACAACTCTATAGAAGTGCTCTGGGACACGGCAAAGGAGAAGAGTGGTAAAAGGAAAAAGAGAAAAGTTATTCTGAGAGTCCTGGTGAGTAAATCTCAGGACAGTGAGCACCTGAGGAATGTCCGCCAGTGACGCAGCAGACTGCCCAGCCTCCTGGGATTCAGCCCCTGCTCCGTTCCTGGCAGCGAGAGCAAGCAGTGAGCTCCTGGCCCTCTTTCCTCAGCCTCTCCAAAATGGCCAGGACCTAGGACCTCCTCTGGCTCTAGGGGCTCCTAGAAGAAACCTTGCCTCCCAGACAGCCGTTACCTCGTTCCTGTCATTTGAGGAGGCAACAGGCTTCTCGCGGCTTTCCAGGCACTCCTTGAATTCCTTTTCACAGGCATCCAGCTCTTCCTTCAGCTCCTTCTGCCGTTCCAGCAGCTTTTTCATTCGCTCTTGCAGCTGGTCGTGTTCCTCCTGGCTGAGCTGGTACATGGCCTGCACTCCCTGCAGCTTGATCAACACCTTGGCCACCATGTCCTCACAGCGCTGCGGAGGGTGGGGGAGTAACGTCTGCACCCTGAGAAGCACCTGCCCTCCGCCCGCTCTCTTTGCTAGGCCTTTTCGTGGGTACAGAATAATGGCCACAAGGATCTGAAACTGCCCTGGGGCGAATTCTGTACTTCTTCCCACGAAGCAGCAGCACTGTGATGGCAGCATCTCCATATCAGACACATGGAGCGCCTCATTCATTTCCAGTGAGTTACCCAGCTCACCTCCGACCCCGCTGCCCACCTCACTTCTTGCACCTTTCCCTGATGGACTTCTCTCTGAATAGGACAAGAGCCTTCTGTCCCTGTGAGACCTCTCATCTGGCTACTTTTACCTCTACATCTTCAGGCTCAGCAGGTTCATCCTCAATGCTGCTGACGTAACTCTTGTAACAGGTGTCAGAGCTACTGCTGCTACCGTAACTCTTCTTATAGGTGACGTTGCTGCTGCTGCTGCTGCTGCTGCTGCTGTAATTCCTATCACAGGTCTTGTGGGTACTGGTGCTGCTGTCGTAGCTCTTGAGAAAGCTCTCATCACTGGCCTGGGTGCTACCGTAACTCTTGTGATAGCTCTCGCTGTCATCAACGCTGCTACCGTAGCTCTTACGATCGTACTCGGTGCTGGCGGCCATGCCGCCGTAGGTCTTCTGGTAGGACTCAAGGCTCCTGTTTACGGAAGGGGACTGGACTTGGAGCAGCTGCATCTCTTCCAGGCAGAGCTGCAAGTCGGCCTGCAGCCTCTTCCGCTCCTCGAGGAGCCTGCCCTGCTCCTGCTGCAGTAGCTCCTGCTCGGTCTGAGTGCTCTCGTACAGCCCCTGCAGAGCCTGTATCTGGGCGATGATCATCTTGGACTGCCAGGAGTGGGCGGGGGGAGACATTGTCATTACTCTAGACACTGCCACGCTTCTAGCTGCGCCCCTCCTGGGGCAGACATCTGACAGCACACTTCAGAGGCCTGCACACCCACACTCCAGTCACCACAGCCTAGGTCTTCAACAGCCCCCAGCTACTGGCATGTGTCGGTTTCTTGCTCACTGGGGGGAAATCCCCCCAGGGCGGCTACTCTGTGATTTCTGGGCTCCTGTTTCTGCTGGTTTCTAAACTCTGGTTTAGAAACTGTCCTGGCAGCAGGGCTGAGTGGGTAGCAGGAACACTCTGGCTCCCTCCCCTCCCCTCTTCTCAGTCAGGATATACCCATTATCCTGATCTTGGGGCTCAGTCTCCTCCCCTGCCCCCAAGTCTAAAATCAGCCCTGGCCTTGAATTGAGCCTACAAAGAATTCCTCCCTCAGCAGATGGGGACCTGGAATTAAGGTCTCACTACAAGGCCCTGCACCTCCTGCCCCAATTCTGAATCTGGCCTCTGGGCATGTTTCCCAGGCCCTCTGGGCCTGGCTTCTTGGCTGCTGATGCCCAGGATGAGATCTGATCAGTTAAGGAAATATTTTATACCTGGTTCCTGGTCTCTGTGTTACCCAGGCTGAAATCTGATGCCCCTTGAATCTGACCAAATCTCAGCTTGGACTCTGCAATTCCCTTGTTCTCCCTATCGAGGCTAATATTTGAATGAACAGATCTAGCCTAGATTGAAACTGTCCCCCTGCTCTTCCTTGCCCACCCTGAGACCTCAGACCAAATGCATCCCATAATCCTGAACAGACTTATGTGGAACTCTCCACCAGCATGACCTCAGAGGCGTGATCCCTTCCCGGTGCTTGAGATGCATGGATTCTTTGGTCCAACCCCCCTCGACGTGGCTCTTATTGCTACCAAAGTTTTCATGAAGACAGTGTGGTCAGTAGCAAGAATGCCACATGTTAGGAATTCTTCCCTTGGGAATGAATGGTCCCAGATCTGTCTCATGCAGAATACCAACATAGGTTTTGGTCACTGAAAAGTGGCACTGGTCAATTATCAGCCGGCTTATAACAAAAGGATGACATGCTTAGAGTCAGTCTCAAAGAATCCAGACAAATACTAAGCTGATATTATAAATCTGGAAAATGGTATGCTGGAGGGGCCGCATCAAATTATCAGACGCTTAGATTCCCAGGTCACCTGGTTCTCAGTGTTGACAGCGCTTCGATTAGGCACGTATCTGATTGAGGTCCTCAGGCCGTAGCTAAAGCCACATCTTAATGAGCCCGTGGGTGGTCATGGCTGAAGAAGGACAGAGCCTCAGTCTCATTCTTACTTCTGGCCAGACAGGCCTTCCTAACTCTGACCCTTCCACGGAACCCTCTTCCCTACCATGCTATCGTCCCCAGAACTGTCCCCCTGCCTCTTGTTCTGGTTACCTTGTTAGGACCACACTTGGAGGACTTAGACAATTTGGAATCATCGGGATTCTTGAAGACTTCCTGGAAACGAGCCTCTTTGAAAAGATGTAGCTCTTCGTGCAGGTCTGACTGTTCTCTGAGCACACATTCTTGATTCTGTACCAGTTTTTTCTGCTCTTCCTGCATGCCTTGGTAGAGCAGCTGTAGTTCACACAGGTCTTGTAACTTTGTAAGCAGCTCCTGACTCTGTGAGGTGGTGGGAAGGAAGCGGGCAGGAACTGTGGAGGCCACCTGGGAAGACCCGTGCCTCCTTCCTGCTGGGCACCCCTCCCTTGGGAGTCTCTGAGTGGTCTCTTAACGGCCATCTGGGACGGGGTCAGGGTGGGGGAGTGGCTTTTCTATGGAGACCTGCTGGCTGACTAGTCACGATCTCACAAGTCTGCAGGTATTCTGCAGTTTACAGAGCGCACTCGGAGTAAGTTTTCTCCAGATGGACTAAAACTCTAAATAGAAAGCCGGACAGGTTTCAGGGCACAACGCGTATTTTAAGCTTTAAAACCCTAATCGGCTAGAGTGAACTTTCTGGCTCGAAGAGATCGGTGACCAAGTAAGGAGTGGCTGATTCAGAAAAGGTTCAGTCCCCACCCTGTTCTTTTTCCCAAGTACTGTCGCACCTGGGAAGCTTCTCAAAGCAGCCTCTCCATAGTCAGCAGCCGTCCCCTGGCTGGGGTTACCTTACGGAAGAGACCAGCTCTGGGGAACGGGAGCGGGAGCCTGTGCAGCTCTTCTTGCAGCCGGCCCTGCTCCTCCTGCATCCTCCTCTGATCCTCCAGGAGCTCGCACTGCTCCATCTGCAGCTGCCCCAACTCCTTCTGGCTGGCCTTGTACTGTTCCTGCAATTCTGTCAGTCTGGATAGCACTGTGTCACACTGTGGGTGGGGCGGGTGTGGACGGTGGTTATTCGGACGTATTTCTCGGCACTGTGCCTAGCAGAGCCCTTCCGTGCTCTCCTGCCTCTTGTGGCTCGCCAGGGGCTCCCTCCCCATGCGGTCCCCTCGGACTGACCGTCCCAAGCCACGTGGCACCCATACGGGTTTAGACACCGAACGGGAAGCCCCAGCGGGCCGCTCAGAAGCGTTTGGCTGTGCTGTAAATTCTGTCTCCCGGTCCCCAAGAGTCCTGTGAGGGGAGGGTTAAAGCCGCCCCTCCCTTCCCATTTCCCCACCTTCCTTTCCTTTGGCCCTTCCCTTCGGTGCACACTGTTCTCCCGCCCTGCTGGGAGTTCTAGTTCCCGTCACTGTCACTATCCCCGGTTGGTTTTATACCTAATTATACTTCTTACCAATAAAAACTTCACCCTATCTGTCCCCATTCTGTTTTCATAATCAGCTTTTTAAATCTTTAGAAAAATACGAGCGACTGCTGAATTTGGGTTGAGAAGACTAAATTATCCCATGATTCCAAAAACCCAAACCTTCTAATACCACACTCATCTCATTGCTGTTTCAGGACAAGAGGAAAAGCTGCCTCTGTGTCAGCGTGCTCCTCCCTCCCCACAGTCTCAGTCTCTTCTACTAGGAGAGGAGGGAATGAGCAAGTCATGGACAAGCTGGGCCTCTAGACTGAGTAGGAATGGAAGAAGGAAATGTGAGCCTGGGCGCAGAAAGGCAGGCAGACTGCTGGAGTGGCCCACATAGCCTCCCCATTCTGTGTCTTCTGAGGCCTTTCTCTGGGGACACGGCCTGCTGCTGGCAGAGGAAAGAGCCACCGAGTCATCGGGCACAAGGTGACCTGCTCCACCAGCTTTGGAGAATCTTGTGCCTTTTCTCCATCACGTTTTAACACCTTCCATTTCCTATCAGTGATCAGGAGCTGAAAGTGCTCAACACAGGGTAACTGAGAATGACCCGCATTTTACACACTATGGAAAAAGAAAAAATGAGTAAAGAAGGCCTTATTTATCACTACCATGATTTATTACTAAAGGAGGTGAGAAAAGAGCAGTATTCTGTTCAATTTAAAGAGAGTGAAACTCAAGCTTAGAGAACTTCACTATTCTGAAGTCACAGCATAAACCCTGGGAGAACCTAGGTCCTTCTAATACCCAATCAGCACTCGGGGCACAAGACCGTGTCATCTGACAAGAACATCTGCCATCTGCCTGAGAAAACTGGACCTTCCCTTTCTAGGTCCGGTGATAAAAGTTGTGTGGAGGGGCTTTTGTGCATGTTCTTCTCCACAAATGATAAGATAATATATCACTACAGTTTGAAGAACAAGGTATAAATGTCTACACACATGGAATCAAGTGCAAAACCTTCAGGTGTTCAGACCGGATCCAGCTATACTGCTCCGACTAAGCTGTGGCTTGGACTCAAAGTCAAGATCAAGGCAAACTGTTTAAAAGTTACCAGCATGAGACTCTGCCTCTGTTTCCTGCCTTGCATGCTCAGCTGTGACTGGACCGGGAGCTCAGCAAGCCCCTTGGTTGGATGACTTCACTTCTGCTCTTACACCTCCTTTCTCCAGAGGAAGTACCCAGGAGAGCTCACCTCTCTTAATCACAATTACCTTATTAGCACATTTCCCCTCGTCCTCTGGGATGGGCTTGGTGGTCTTGAGCTCCTCCAGCTCCTGCTGGCAGAGCAGGAGGTCCTGCTCGAGCTGATCATACATGTGCTTCTGCCGCTCCAGCTCCTCCTTGCTGGACTGGTACAGCCGCTTCATCTCCTGAAGCTGGGTGTGCATCTCTGCGTTCTGGGGTAGGGGAGGCAGGCCCCGCCATCATCCCAGAAGCCCCTGCAGCTGCACTCTCTCCTCTCAGACAGGGACGAAGGGATCCTACCCGGCCCCTTCCAGTCCCAATTTCATCCCAATAGGTGCTACCCGAGATGGACCAGACCCTAATGGGCTCCACACAGAGACCTTCTAGGGCTTCCTTTTGGGGGAGGTGGGGAAAGAAAGAGGGCTTCCTTTTAATAGGCTGATTTTCTGATTTAAAAACAAAGGAAGCTGGGGCACCTGGCTGGCTTAGTTGGTTAAACGTCCGACCCTTGATTTAGGCTCAGGTCATGAGCTCACAGGTCTCTCATCTTTCCTTCTCTCTCTGCCCCTCCCCCAGTCGTGCTCTCTCTCTCTCTCTCAAAATAAATAAACTTTAAAAGAAAAAAAAAAAGGAAGCTGAAAGCACCATGACCTTCTGAGATTACCTTTCTACTAAGCACCTCGTCCCCGCCCCCCCCCCCACAACCCCTCCAATGGCTGTACCACAGAACTCCTACCATGCCCCCTCCTCCTCGGTAGTATCGCTCTCACAGAAGACTCCACCTGGCTACATTCTCCCTCACCTGGAGTTTCTTTTACCTTCTCACTGCTCTCCTGGAAGGAGGCCACGACGTCCTTGAGGCGCTGCACCTCCGCCTCATGGTACCGCAGGTCCCCACACAGTTGTCGCTGTACGTCCAGCAGCTTATCCTTCTCGCACGTGATGTGCTGGTACTGGAGCTGCAGCTTCTGTAGCCGGCACATTAACTCCTGCGGGGGAGGGGGCTTTGGGCAGCACCTCTGGGATCCTCAACCCGCTCGTTCTGCCAGAGTCCCTCTAGGCACGGACGGTCTAAGCCCCGACTTGTCCCCGCCCCCTGCTGTCCTCTCATCTAGCGCAGTACTCGAGGGCGGCCGCAGGGTCACCGGGCGCTGCACAGGTGGCAGCGGCACTTACCGTGACTCTCTGCTCTGGTCCACCTGCCCCAAAACCTCTTAGCACCTAAGTCGCCCCTCACCTCCTTTTGTTGTTACCTTCTCACTCGGGCTTTCTACGGCTGTGGATTTCATGACTTTGAGCTGCCGGAGCTCAGTCTGAAGCTGTAGCTGTGCCTTCAAGAGCTCGTTCTGCTCGTCCTGGCTCGCATCATACTTTTGCTGAAGGGCACAGAGTCTGGTCTTCAGCTCCTCGTTCTGTGGTGGGAGGATGTGGGTAGCACAGTTACTCTCGAGAAACAGCAGACCCCTCTACAGACCAGTTGGGTTCCTTTCCAGACGCAGACACCTTGACGAGCTCCCACGGGTCTACGGTTTGGTTTCTTCTCTGAGGCAGACACTCGGCGATGACTGCCATTTCTGTAATGCGATGCCAATGCTACGTGACTTCTCCAACCGGTCTCCAGCAGACCGTACCCTTGATCGCAGGGCAAGAGGCAGCAGAGCACAGCCGTGCTCTGCGTTCATCCTTCCCTGATGCAGCAACTCCACGTAGGCCCTTCTGCCCTCCCCAAATGCCCTTCCCCCAGCCGTGTTTACCTGGGCGGCATTGTGGGAAGTCTGAAACCGAAGCACCTCATTCTGTGCACACTTGAGCTCCCTCTGCAGCCGCTTCTGCTCCTCCTCACTGGTCCGGCGATGATGCTGTAGTTCTTGCAACTCGCAACACAATTCCTTACACTGGGCAGGACATGGAACGGAAGGGCTGATTGAGTATAGGTTCCACAGGCACTTTAAGAAGAGGCTTAGAAGAATATGGTATTCTTTTCACTGAAATATTTACATCAGGCAAGGCAGCGAGATGCCAGAGCACCACCGCCTGCCATAGCACATGCCTCCTCTGTCAGCCCTATGCCTAAGGAGAGGTCTCTGCCACAGGCCAGGAGAGGGTAAAAGAGGCAGAAAGGCGCCTGTCCCCCTACCTTGTTCTGCATGTCATGCATCTGCTCTTCAGCTCCCAGAAGCTGTTGTCGCAACAACTGGGTTTCAGGGTCAGGTTCTAGAAAATCCATTTCTGAAGTCTGAGACTCTGCTGACATCGTATTCTTTACCACTTGGGACTCCAGCCACTTTTCTGTTGCTCTTCGTGTCCTGTAATCCAGAACCCCAGAGCCATGTTTGGGAAAGTGTTCTGTCTGGCATCGCCTGCCGGGTGTGCTCGGTCCTGATGTCTTTATTTTAGGCAAAAGATGGTAAGAGCCCTCTCTTGTGATTTCTCTCCCAAATGGACGTGCTGAGCAGGTGAAGAAAAAGTCCTAGCACCTCAATCAAGGCATGTTTGGCTCTGGGAGACCTAAGAGTTCTAGTCCAGTTGGGCTCAAGGCCGGGCCTCGTGTCAGGCCCGCTCCAATCTGGAGGCCCTACACCATTAGACGCAGACCACAAAGGAATCATTTCTGATCTACTCCAGGGAGAGCAAACCAGACCCCAATTCCCAGAATGAAAGAAAACTCAATTTTAGGACTTGAGTGCTGAGACAGTTGGATCCCCATGCCTGCTTCTAGGCAGCATCCATACCCTTTGGACACCGTGGAAAGGACCAGCTCTCTAGGAGCAGAGGGACATTCATTAGCCTGGCATCTGCCTTCACCGACTCTATGCAGGCAAAAGCCCAAAGCAGGGTCCTACGGAGCCCCAGCAGCCTGCTGGCTGTACCTCTCACTCTCCAGATCAGCGAGCTGCCCCGTGAGGCTGCTGTTGCTCTCCTGCAGGGCCCGGTACTCCTCGTTCAGGAAGCGGTAGCGTTCCCGCAGTTGCTGCAACTCTTCTGCAGAAGACAAATGGAGAAATGGAGAGATGTGAGATCCTAGGGGGAAAGCGCAGATGATCAGCCCCCAATTTTCCTGCCTCGAAATCTGACAGCTTCTCTTTTTCTAAAGACAGAAGAGACACCACATGCAGCGGCTTAGAAGACAGGGCCCTGAAAATTCCACATTGCTTTGTGTCTTTGTCCTCTTGCAGGGAGCTGCCCTTCTTTGCACCTTCCCAGATCTGCCCTGTGTGTCCATCTTCAAAACCCCAACCAAGGTAGTCTTGACATTTCAGGAGCTCATGAAGGTTTTAATTGAGTTCCTGGATCACCGGATTTCAAGTTTCCATCAAACTGTTTATGATTACCTTCCTATTACTCTTTTCGTACAAAAGCTGAGGGACGTGAACTGCCAGATGTCACACTGCCAGTCCTGGCCTTTCAGAGACAGCCCAGGCATCTTGAACATTCTTTTACTTACTTCACCACCATACTAAATACACTGGACTGCATGCAATCAAGAATTCTTTCTAATGATCTTTTATCTGCTGACAGAAGAGCCCATCCCAACCAGACCCACATATCTTCCTCAATCATCATCTGGTTGAAATGTCACAGGACATGTCCCTAAGTACCAGGAACCAATACTTTCTAAAGTTACAATTATACAAACACCTCTGTTTCGTTTTTTCGTGATTTAAGAATTATTTCTCTTATGGGGTGCCTGGGTGGCTTAGTTGGTTGAGTATCCAGCTTTTGGTTTTGGCCCAGGTTATGATCTCATGGTTCGTGAGTTCGAGCCCTGCATCGGGCTCCGCACCGACAGTGTGAAGCCTGCTTGGGATTCTCTCTCTGACCCTCCCATGCTTGCTCTCTCTCTTTCTCTCAAAATAAACTTAAAAAAAAATTTCTTTCGGGGGTACGCCTGGGTGGCTCAGTCGGTTAAGCGTCTGACTTAGGCTCAGGTCATGATCTCATGGTTTGTGAGTTCAAGTCCTGCAATGGGCTCTGTGCTGACAGCTCAACGCTTGGAGCCTGCTTTGGATTTTGTGTCTCCCTCTCTCTCTGTTCCTCCCCCACTCACGCTCGGACTCTCTCTCTCTCTCTCTCTCTCAAAAAAAGACATTAAAAAAAAGTTAAATTTTTTTAATTCAAAAAATTAAAAAAAAAAAAAGAATTACTTCTCTTAGAATACCAACTCCCCCGATATTTAAAGAATATTAACTTGCTCTATTAGAACACAGGCCTATCTTACCTATGTAAGATTCAACACCTTGAAATTCACTTCTAATGTCCCCTCTTTGTTCCAATCAAAACTCCTTAGAATACTGCAGATTACCACAGAAGGAAGGAAACTAATCTTTAATACAAGGCAACCACGTGCTAGGCATTAGACTTGATGGCTTCAGCCTCAGATTCAGCTACTGTATGAGTACTTCAACATACAAGGCATTTCATTTAATCCCAAAAATAGCACTATAAGGTTTTCTTTCTCTTTTTTTAAAGTTTTTTTTTGAGAGTGTGCATGTGCGCATGAAAACACACACACACACACACACACACACACACACACACACACACGTACGTGGGGGAGGGGCAGCGAGAGGGAGAGAGAGAATCCCAGGCAGGCTCTACACTGTGCAGAGCCCAATGCGGGGCTTGAACTCACAAACTGAGACCACGACCTCAGTTGAAGTTGGACGCCTAGCCAACTGAGCCGCCCAGGCACCCCTAAATAAACTTTTAATTTTACAATAGCTTTAGATTTACAGAAAAATTGCAAAGATAGTGTGAAATTCCCTGGGAGAGTTCTCACCTCATTTCCCCTAACATTAACATCTTACCACAGTACATGTGTCACAACTAAGGCATCAACAGATTTCTCTCCATTTGTTCTAAGGTCCTTTCCCTGTGCCAGGATCCCCTATGGCTGTAAAGTTTTATTACCCAACATTTTTATAGACACAGAAACTAGGGTTCAGAGAGGTAATAACCAAGCCAAGTTCATCCCGCTAATTAGCAGAACTGAGATTCTGAATTCAGCTCTGTTTAACTTTGACCCAAGCTTTCCCACTGTGCTGGCCGCCCTCTCCTGGCACCACCAGTCCAAAGGCTCTTCTGAGAAGCTTGTTACAGCTGGGAAAATTTGCAGTTCTTTGACTCCTTGCTGATTGCCTCTGCTTGACCTGGCCGAATACAGGGCCTCCCATTATACCCAGATCATAAATCTAGCCTCAGAATAAAGGCAAACTCTCTGATGTCATGAATCCTAGCAACTAGCTGGGAGACTCATTGTCTGAAAGCAGAGCTCTAAGCTTTTTAGTACCTCATGTATTACTGGAAATAACCTCTTTTCCTCTCCAGCTGTCTTGGGCTCTGATTTGTTGTCCCCTAAAGCTTCTACATTGGACAGGGCTAAAAGAGCCTAAAATTAGCAACCTAGGACCTGGGAGCAGGACTGGAGGCCCCCCATAAAGCAGTCCAGGCAATCATCATGATGCCAGAGCAGCAAGAAGTTTCCCAAGATGACAGGCCCCTCATCCTCCCATCCTGGAACTGGAAACTTTCTCAGGAAGGGCCTTCCCACAGTCAAATCAACAAACGTCCAATGTCTCTCTGAAGAAGAATTCTCAGGGTACATCTCCATAGTGCTATTTCTTATACCACCACTGACTGGTTGTGTGACATCTGGGTAAGTTTTTCTCCCTTATAGTTCTCCCTTTCTCCCTTAAATTCATCCTGGAGGTTTTTTCTAGAGGTTCCCAATTCATGGTCTAAGACTACCTTCCACCATCTTCTTGCATATAACTCTCTCTGCTTGACTTTACTGACAGACCAGGAAGAGGGTTTGGCCTCTCATACCTTGCATCTCAGAGAAATCTGAGACACTTAAACTATTGGATGGTTCAGAGCTCTTCATTTCCATTTCTGCACGGAGGGAGGTGATCTCCATTTCATACTCTCCCCGAATGCGCTCCATGTCATCGAGTTCATTCTGCATCCGGCAGAGATCCTCCTGCAGGGATGCTATGTCACTCTCGTGTTCAGTCGCGGAATCCTCTGCTGCTTGCCGCAGATTCCGGATCTCCGCCTGGGCTATGTGCAACTCCTGTTCTATTTCCTTAAGTTCACTTTCTTTCTCACGCTCTAACAGGGAAATCTCCTCTCGTAGAGACCGCAGCTCACCTGCAAAGTCCAAAGGTTGGGACGGTCAAGAGGAGAAGTAAACTCATCTATCGTGTTCTAGAGGCAGAAAGTAAAAGGCAGACTTATTTATTATCTGGAAACTACTTTCAACCTACTCTCTAGCACATTAGAGAAGTATAGCTTCATCTGATATGGAATAAAGGGAATACCTAAGAAGAGTGAATGTAGTAAGTAAGGTGCAGTAGAAAGGGAGATTTTGAGGCCTGGCACCAAAGCAACACCTTAGGCTACTGCAAACAAAAAGTATTAGGTGCGTCTACATCGAAGACCAAAACTAATCGACAGTATTTTACTGATGCACCTCGTCTTTCCAAAAATTCCCTGTCTAAAAAAATGTACACAGACTATTCTCATCTATTCAGTCTGGAACCTTAGACATTACAGAGCCTCCGAGCTCGCATGAACTGCCTGTGGGAAGTACTGGCCCCCTAATAATGTACAGAGTTCACAGCTGAAATTAAAATGCAGGCTCATCACATGATAACCAAATATGGCTATGACCTTCACTTCCCACTACATCCTTGATGTTAGGGTTCAAATTTCCCTTAGGTTCCCCTCTGGGGTCTGGTCCTAAAACGAACAAACAAACAAACAAAAAAACCCGCTTTCTCAGATTCACTGGAGAATGGAGAAAGGTCTCCCTCAGCCACGAAAGCTCGCAATTTGGAGCATAAAGGGACAGGGCCTGTCCACCGTGGAGGGGCAGGGTTTGCAAGCCCGAGGGGGAGGAGCTTATCCAAAAGCTGGGCGGGGCGGACCCTGGCTGGGAGTTGGAAGGGCCACACCCTGTTTCAGGAGAGGTAGCGCCCCGTTGCCAGGGGGCGTGGGACCTTCGGGGCAAAGCCGAGAGTCTGGGAACCGGGCTGCGGGGCAAAAAAGTGGGTTCCTACTCACTGGTTATGGCCTCCATCTTGTCGGCTCCCCCGCAAGAGGTCTCTCTGGGGGGCCTCCCGCCGCCGGCCGGTCCCGGCCCCCGCGGGGCTGTGACGGCCGGAACGGCCTCTCGATACCAGCTACCTCTGAGGCCGCGCGCGCCCCCTCTTGGCGGAAACGGGCACCGCGCGTGCGCAAGGACGGCCTTTATTTCCTGCGGGGGGGGGGGGGGCGGCGGCGGGGAGTTGAGCGTCTTCTTCAGACCCGTAGCCCCTAGCTTGCTGGCACGTGATCCATTGCCCAGTTGGCAACACCCTAATGAGTGAGGAGTCGCTACAGAACTCGTTTCCCCAAGTAGTTGCCTACCTGCATCTCTACTGACTTCCCTATTTGCAAGGAAGTATGTCCCTTCTCCAAGCAAAGGCCTCTTTCTGCTCTACTGGATCGTTTCCTTCATGATGCAAACATAATCTAGTGTGTGTCCTATCTCAAACAAACAAACCAGACTCTCCCTTGACTTTATTTCCTCTTCCCTTATTTCTTTGCTTCCCTTCAGAGCATGACCACTGTAACTATCCACACTCTCTGTCTCTACTTCACCTCCCCTTTCCTCTTTAATCCCAATCCAATCAGGCTCAGTCCTCACTGAAATATCTCAGAGCCCTCCATCTTGCCAAATCCAATGGCCATCTTATTTGATTTAGCAACTTTTGACACAGTTAATTATTATCTCTTTGAAGCACTTTCTGCTCTTGGTGTCCAGGACATGAAACGCTTCTGTAGTTCCTCCTACCTCAGTCATTTTTGTTCATATCTCCTCTACTGGACCTTTAAATACTGGACTATCCTTGGGACTGGGCCTTTTCCTCTTCTTTCTATATCTCTCCATATGACGTCATAGTGATGTCTCAGGGACTCAAATGCCATATATACGCTAATGACTCCCAAATTTATATCTCCAGCCTTGATTTCCCTCCTGGTTCTAGATTTCATATATCCAAGTGCCTTCTTAACATATTTATTTAGATATCAATAGCCATTTCAAACTCAACACACAAAAACATGTCTTAAATGTTTCCCCTAGCCCTCAAACTTGTTCTTTGCCAAGTCTTCCCCACCCCAATAAATGATAGCACTGTCCAACCAGTTTCTTAAGGCAAAGTCATCTTTTGTGTCTCTCCGATTCCCAACCCCATCCCCATGCCCTACCCCATTCAATTCATCAGAAGTCCTGAGGGCTCCACCTTCAATATAAGACTCTGCCATGTCTTTTTACTATATAGTACTTAGAATGAAAGCCAAACCTCTCAGATGGACTCCAAGGCCCTTTGTAATCTGGCCTCAGCCTGCCTCTCAGAACTGTCTCTTACCAGGGTCCTGCACATGCAGTCTGCTTCAGCCATAGTGACTTTTGTTCTGTCCTTCAAACACGTGACGCTCATTCCTACCCTTGAGCTTTTGCAGTTGCTATTCCTTCTGCCTGGTATGCTCTTCCCTCAGATCTTTCTCATTATTTGGGTCATAGCTCAAATGTCATCTTCTCAAAGAGGCCTTTTCTAACTGCCCAATCAAAAATCAATCCCCCAGGGTGCCTGGGTAGCTCAGTCGGTTGAGCGCCCTACTCTTGATTTTGACTCAGGTCACGATCCCTGGGTCGTGTGATTGAGCCCCTCGTCGGGCTCCACATTGATCAGGTAGCTTAAGATTCTCTCTCTCTCTCCCTCTGCCCGTCTCGCCTGCTTGCATTCTCTCTTTCTTTCTCTCTCAAATAAAAAATAATAAAGTAAAATAGAATAAATTCCCAACTCACCCCATCTCTCTATATCATATTGTTTTTAACTTTTTTTTTGTTTGTTTTTATTTATTTTGAGAGAGAGAGAGAGAGAGAGAGCAATCGGAGGAAGGGCAGAGAGATGGAGAGAGAGAATCCCAAGCAGGCTCTGTGCCACCAGCATGGAGCCCAATGGGGGGCTCGAACCGAGGCAAACCATGAGACCATGACCTGAGCAGAAATCAAGAGAGTTGGACACAACTGACTGAGCCACCCAGCTGCCCCTCTATATCATATTGTTATATTATCTTCCTAGCATTTATTGCTACCTGAACTTATATTATTTATTTTCTGCTTCTCCCCCATTAGAATGCACTCTTCATTAGGGCAGGGATCTGGTCTGTCTTGTCCATAGCTTGCCCTCCAAGTATATAGGCACTCAGTAAATGAATGATAAACAGATAAAATAGCCTCATTTTACTGATAAGGAACTGAGTCTCAGAAAGATAAATGTGATTTGCCAAAGATCCCAAAGCTTGTTACATGGCAGAACTGGACCCAAGAATCTAGGTTTTCTGAGACCAGTGTTCACATGCTTTTCCCCGTGCAACCCATCTCCTGCCATTTCTCTCCTTTACCTTCTCCCCATTCATTGTCCACTTCCCTGCATCTACCTTGGCTTGTATCTTTCCCTTCTCTTTTCCTCCCCTTCCTCCACCTTTGCTTGCTGCTCTTCAGGCCTGCTTTCCGGCCTTCCTTTTTTCTCCATTTATATTTTTCTTTTGGTTTGATTTCAGTTCTCCCTGGAGAGTCCCTGCTGTTTTCTAGGGCAGCTCCCCTAAACCTTCTGGAAGCCCACAGAAGTAACAAAAGCTCCTGCTTTATTTGGTGGTGCAGTGGAATGTGGGACACCTGCCTTGCTGCTTCCCAGAGACAAAGCGATGTGGGCGTTAGAAGAAAGGGATTTAGGGCCCCAAGCTCTGGTCCTGGGAAGCAAGAGAAACCTTCTCATCCGCTTCCCTTAAAAGATGCAGCATCCCTTCCAGTCACTTCTCATTGGCTCACCGCGCTTCCCATGGTGTCCCTGGAGGGACAGGGAAAAGCAGACTGTTTGGAATTCAGCCCTGATTACCTACCCCCAGACCTGGAGAGCAAAGGAAAAGGGATACAGGTGTGATGGGAGGAGTCTGGAGGAGAGAAAAGGGAGAGTGTTAGCCAGAGAGAGAAGATGTGAAGTGGGAGGGCAAGAAAGGGCAGAGAAGGGCAGAAGAGCCAGGCAGAGATGCAAAGAACATCAATTAGGTAAAGAAAAGAATGGACAGAGAGGAGGAAAAGGTGAGCATAGTAAGGGGAAATGAGGAAGAAGTACTGAATTAGTTTATATTTGTCTGCTAATGCTTCAGCCAACCGCTCAGGTGGATGGCCGCCTCCCCTCCAGTCCAAGTGCTGGGAATTACCTTGGAGCTGCTGGATCTGCTTGGTGAACACCTCTGCCTGCTGGGCACTGGCCAGCCGTTCATCCTCCAGGAGCCCTGCAGGGAGAGGGGGAGCAGACGTGATCCTGGGATCCGGCGAGCCCAGGCCCTCTGGCCCCATCCCGGACACTCACCCTGCAGCTCCAAGGAGTCATCCTCGTGCTGCCCTGCCAGTTCCCGGGTCTCCTCCAGCTCTGCCACCAACTGTAGCACCTGAGCCCTCAGCTCCTCCAGCTCCGTCTCTGTGAGGCTCAGTCCCCGGTGCTTGCTGGCAGACAAGGAGCCCACACTGCCACCTTTCTGCGCCTGCTCTTCCTCTTCTTCCACCCCTTCTTCCTCCTCTTCCTCTTCCTCTTCCTCCTCATAGAGAGCTGGGAGCAACACTTCCCCTAGGAGAGAAACCCATCCCCCCAGGGGGTCAGAGTCAGCTTCCTTTCCAGAGTCTTTTGAAGGCTCTCAAGCTCATTGTCCCAGGGCAGCGATGGTATCATAGTGCCACCTGCTGTCCCCCAAGGAGCTCCTGGGCTCGACCTGCACTCGTGATGAGTCCTCAGGTGCAAGGGTCAAATTTGGAGGTAGCTCATCTCCCTCCCAGGCCCTTTCGGGACCAATATCATACCAGGTGGCCTCCTATTACTGTCTTTGGGCAAACTGAGCAGCTGGGTGCTGGCAGCCATGTGAGCTTGTACAAGGACACCTGCTTCTTCCAGACCTGGTGGTCTCTGTGGGACAAGTACTCAAGAAAGGATTCAGGGCGCCTGGGTGGCTCAGGGGGTTAAGCATCCAGCCCTTGGTTTTGGCTCAGATCGTGATCTCACAACTCGTGAGTTCGAGCTCCGCACTGGGCTCTGTGCTGACAGCACGGAACCTGCTTAGGATTCTCTGCCTCCCTCTCTCTCTGCCCCTCCTCCCCACCCACCCCCCACCCCCGCCGCCTCTCAAAAATAAATAAATAAACATTTTAAAAAAAGAAGAAGAAAAGATTCAGACACTGGGTGTGTCTTTAGGCCACATGGGGCAAGAGTTACAGTTTGGGGGGTTTGTCCGGTTAAAAAAGTATCCAGGTGGCTTGGGAGAAACTAGCCTTTCCATAGTAAGAAAGTGTTGCTCTCAGTAGGCAGAGAAAGAAAACATCTGGATGAAATGATTCTAAATGTTTTACTGGACAAACCCCGGGGCCCCTTCAAACGTATTCTATCATAAAGCCTTTTTGAAAGTTTCCGCAAGGTCCACCTTCCTTATCTCTGCTGAGTGTCAGGAGGCCTCCCCCCTCCCCAGGTGCTGTAAGTGCCCTCCTCTCCTGCTGACCATAGGGCAGTTTTCAGGGGAAGTCTGAGGTTGGGCTTGTGTGGAAAAGAAAGCCTGCCATTTTAATGAGCCAAGAAACTGGGGTGTACTGGTCCACAGCCTCTGGTTGGCGAGTACCCCCTCTTTTGCTGCAATGCAGTTCCTTGAAATAGCAAAATTTTGTCTGGATTCTGATTATTTGCTTTGTTTTAAAATTCTGAATCCCTGGCCTTACTTACAACAGCAGCCTAAGGTTCATCTGGAACCCCTTGCATCATCTGTCACCTTTCGGGGAGCAGGGTTGCCCACACAGTGTGCGTAGGGGCCTGGGGACACTTCACAGGAAGTCCTGGAAAATGGAACAGCATCCTTCCAGGGGCCTGGAACTGCCAAGTCACATGGGTGCAGTGGTGATATGTGAGTGTTGGGAGGTTGGCCCTCTCACCTGCCCCCTTCCAGGCAATTCTTTCAGGCGGTAAGGGATGCTAGAGAACCAAAGCCACAGGCTGACATTCAAAGTGAGTGGTGATGGCACCAGAAAGACAATGCTGACTTCACAGGCTCACTTCCTTGTTTTTCAAAAATAGGAGACAGCTTGGGATCTGGGTCGGGTGGCAGTGAGAACAAACCCCCTGCTGAAAGGCTACTTCAAAGCTGCCCAATGAGGCCTCTTTCTCTGTCTGGCAGCTCCCCATCCCCCACCCCCGGGAGGAAACAACCTGGTTAGCCGGTGATTAGGGCCCCAAAGGGAATGCACCCAGAGCCTCCCCTCAAAGCCTGACCCCAGGAGGGGTCAAACTCAGCCCTGAAGGGTAGAGGGGGCTCAGGTGAGCAGGAGGAAGGGCTCTGTCCTGGCTCAGAGTTCTGGGGGCCAGATGGGGGAAGGAGGAGGGAAGGGAAATTGGCTGAGGCGAGAGAAAGAACGCTTTTTGGGAAAACTCACCCTCCATAGCTTGCATCCCCCGCCGCTCCAGGGACCCCCAGCGTTGGCCTTTCTTCCTCTCACAACCCTCAGACACCTCATAGGAGCCTAAAGTGGTCACTGTGGGTCCTGTAGGCAGGGAGAGAGGAGGTACTGTGGGAATGTAGGGGGGCTGGGACTGGGGTGCAGGGCAGAGAGATGGGGACGTGCCTTCCAGCCCTCTGGAGCCCTGGAGTTCTAAATCCCGGTGGAAGTGTTTGGCTCACTTGGCCTAGGCTGCGACTCCCCTCCCTCAGCCACCCCTCGAGCTGGGCCTACGGGGACCCCGCCCTGCGCTGCCCAACCCCCTCAGCACCCCCTTTCCAGGCTCCTCTCCCTGCACAGACAGAAAGGGTGTGTGCCTCTTTAGCCAACAGGGGACAGGGAGGAGACCGGCAAGGATGGAAGAGAGGGCAGGAACCTGGGAAAAAGAGGCTGAAATGGTGAGGTGGTGCGGGGAAGGGGAGGGAGGGGTTGCGGGGTGGGGGGTGGGGGCGTGTGGCAAGGGGATCTGGGCCGGAGCCGCTCCCCTCCCCTCCATTCTCTCACTGGACCTCGTCCACCCCACCCTCGCCCTGCGCTCAGACGCCTTTGGGGCGGAGTGGGTGCAGGGTCTGGGGCCCCCAGGGCTGGGCAGTTGGGGTGGAGAGGGTTCAGGGCGAGGGACGACCAGGGAGGATGAGGCCGGTGTGGGGAAGACCCGCCCGGAAAGATGGAGATCGGGCCCGGGTGGGGGGCAGGATGGAGGGAGGAAGACAGGAGGGAA
>NW_024412391.1:17553716-17558295 GCF_014898765.1 Herpailurus yagouaroundi
CAGACAAGCCTCAGGGCCCGCGTGGAGGAGAGGGGGAGCGGACGGGAGCTATTCGGAGCTGGAGGTTGCCCTAGGAGTGGCCACGAGATCCCCTGGTTCTGGCGAAGGGTCCTGCCCGGAGTCGGCTGCGCACGGGGACCCCTCGGGGCCAGGTGTCAGAGCCCCGTCCCGCGCAGTGATGGGGGAGGAAAGGGACAAAGCGGGACGGATCCTCCGGTCCTGTTTCCTCCAAACGCGCGGAAACTCACACGCCCACCAAACAGACCCGGCGTCCCCCACTTCCGCAGTCAGCGCGGACCCCCGGCCGCCGTCCCCGTTCCCGCGCGGTGGCCTCCTGCATCCCAGGGCTGCTTGAGGGCTGGAGGAGGGAAGCCAAGGCGGAGATATACGGACTGAGGGGTCCTGATCTCCTTTGCTTCCCCCGCGCCCGCAACAAGCCTAGAACCGGAGACCCTTTCGGGAGGGCGGCTCCTGATCCCACACAGCCCTCGCTGCCTGAAGACCTCTTCTCTCCACCACTGTGCCTTCCCACCTGGCCCCACACCCTGTGCGCTGTGAGCCTGAACCACTACCTACCCTGCCCCTGTAGCCTGTTCAGAGTGAGCACTGCTGATTTTCGCTCTCGTACATGGCAGATGTGGAAACCCAGCTTATTTCGCTTATTCAATCATTCATTCAAGGAACTCCTACCGGGTGCCGGATCTTGAGTTGTTCTCATGTCTCAACAGGTCTCAGCCAGGAAAGAAGTGGGTACACTTGGGAACCAGGCAGTCCCAGCACACCCAGAAAAGTGTTAGATTTCTGAGCCAGGGACACACACCAATCCCTTTTCTTGCATGTGCATTCGGCAGGTTATGGGCATACGTTGTCTGTGTTCACCCCCACAGGCTTCGTTTCACAAACCCTCCACATTCCTCAGGAAAGAAGCCCTTCTTTGCTTGGACACCCCCCACTTATTCTTCAACCCTCAGTCGGGAGTCACCTCTAGGCGGCCTTCCCTGATGCCCACCCCTGGACCAGGAGAGGCCCTTGCTGGGCTCTACCCTGGCCTCCTTCCCTCTAGGGCAGCGCCTGTCAATTTGAGGTCTCAATTGACTCTTGTGTCTGCCCAGCTTCTGGAAGATTGGGAGGTATCTTAGTCATTTTTGTATCTCTAGCATCTCCATCGACACCTGACACAATAAATGAGAGAGGTAAATCTCTAACTACACAGTTAATACGTTGTCTTATCATGTAATAGATGATTTCACACTTAGGGAGTTAAATGTTGCCTATTAACTGTAATGTTGCCCTATAAGTCTCTTTCTTCCCGCTCCCTCCTTTTTTTCTCCCTCTCAAACCCCCAGCCTGGTGCTAGATCAAGGAGATTTCATTTGCTCCCCCGGAGGACAGGATTATACCCCAGATCCTGTGGCCAAGGTAATCCATTTGTGGGGCAAGGCTGTTGAACAAGCCTACAAAGACCCTTTTCAGAGAGCCTGCGGTAGATATCAGGCCTGTCCGGACATGACTGGCGCGGGGGTGGTGAGGTGTCAGGATGGGGGTGTAGAGTTCAGGAGACTGACAGAGACTGGAATGTTGGAACCCCAATAGCTGTTTTGCCTAAACACAGCTCCTTCTAGTCCTGGCTCAGCCAGCAAGTTCAGTTAGCATTTGACCTTGACCGTTGACTTCTTGGTTCATGGAGGGAGGGGCAGGAGAGGAAGTTGTCAACTGTGACATCCAGTGATCCAGGCTCTCCTCAGGGAGTTCTGATCCTGAGTCTTAGGACTGATCTCTCCCTGGCTCCTGGGGTACAGGTCACTATTCACCTTTGATTTGGGGAGCTTTCAGGAGAGACCTGAACCAGTCTATTTTCAGGACCCAAATTTGGGCAAATCCTGGACGCATCAGTACTGGGTTGAAGGTAGGGGTGAAGTTAGGAGTCAGGAGGTAAGGGCTTGGCGGGCATTGGGGGAGGGGGAGTTGACTGTGGTCCAGGGATGCATATCTGAAGGGCCAGGAGTGGTGGGGGCGCCAGCCAGGTAATCAGCTTAGGGGGATGATCTGAATTAATCCTTGTAATCCCTGGACTCTGGACTCAGCCTGTCCCCTAATCCCATCCCATCAGATCATCCTCTTTGAGGATCGATGCAGCCATTTATCCCCCTTTACCCTTATTTCTAAAATGCCAAGATCCCTTCATTTAAAACAACAACAACAAACCAGAAAGGTACAGTACAGAGTATAACCACAAATATCCACGTACTCACCGCTGAAATCCAACTGTCCATTCTTGCCACATTTGATTCACAGATAGCCCTCCTATTTATTATTTTACAGTTTTTCTTTATATGTATGTATCCACAAGCAACAAAATACTGATTTGCTCAGCTGGTAGAACATGCAGCTCTTGATCTCCGGGTTGTGAGTTTGAGCCGCACTTTGCACACAGAGATTACTTAAAAAATAAATAAAATAAAAATTCTGCAAACTTTTTTTCTTTTTTTCTCTAAAAATTTTTTAAACATTTCTCCAAGTTTTATTTAGCCCCAATTCATGAATTTTAATGGCTGAATACGATTTCAGTGTTTGAATATCCACAATCTACTTATCCATTATTCTGGTAATGGGCATTTAGGTTGTTTTGAGTTTTCTGTGTTAGAAAACAATACCTTAGTGGTTAGTGCTGTGCATGCTTCCTAGGCACATAGGTAAGCACTTCTCTAAGGTAGGTACCAAGAAATAGAATCTCGGAGTCATAGAATATGTGCAAATTGATTATTGCCAGACTGCTTGCTCTATAAAGTAGTTGGATCAATTTACACTCCACTAACAGTGGCTTTCAAGTACTTGTTTAGATTCACGATTCACTAACATATTTATAAATTTCTCTGCTCACCATTCCTTCTTGCATTTCACTCCTTCCTTCTTATTTGCTCCCTTCTTATGAAGTATATCTTTTTTTTATGTTTATTTTTTGAGAGAGAGCAAAAGCACAAGAGAGGAAGGGCAGAGAGAGAGGGGAATAGGGGATCCTAAGTGGGCTCCATGCTGAGAACCCATCGATGGACTGGAACTCATGAACCAAACAGTGAAATCATGACCTGAGCCAAAATCAAGAGTTGGATGCTTAACCAACTGAGCCACCCAGGCGCCCCTAAAGTTTATATCTTTTGGTGGTATTTTTGTGAAAGTCTTTGGCGAACATTCTCAATCTTTGCCTTAAAATGTCTTAACTTCATATAATTTATATCTTTAAATGTTTATTTATGTATTCTGAGAGAGAGAGCATGAGGAAGGGGCAGAGAGAAGAGAGAGAATCCCATGTAGGCTCCGTGCAGCCAGCACAGAACCCAACTTGGGGCTCAATCCCACAAACTGTGAGCTCATGACCTGAGCAGAAATCGAGAGCCAGATGCTCAACCAACTGAGCCACCCAGGTGCCCCTATATTATTATAATTTACATGGAAACTTAATGGACATAAAATTTTAGTTTGACAGTTTTCTCTTGGCCTTTGGAAGATATTCTGGTGGTTTTTTTTTTTTTTTTCTATACTCTTTTGTTGCTAATGCTGTCTTAAGCTTTCCCTAGTGTCATTTAACTATTCTTTCATACCTTCAATCTCTTCACTTCTCCCTCTCCATAGTTTGAATGATTTCATCAGCTCTATCTTCCAATTCACTAATTCTCTTATCAGCTGGATCCAGTCTACTGTTTAATGGGTCATTGAGTCTAATTTCAATGGTGTGTCTTTCCCTAGGTTTTATTTTTTCCCTCAGTAAAGTGCTTTTGTTAATAGTGCAATGTTTTCATTATGGTTTATTTTCTTGTCTTTAATCTTTGGTAGTTTTAAGTATGCTTATTGTAGAGTGCTTTTCATGTTTTTCTATCATGCACAGTTCTTGGAATGTTAATTCTCCTATTTGTTGTGTCTGCTGACTCTTCCTTATGGTGGATTGCTTCCTTGTCTAGTTTATGATATTTTATCGTGAGCTCTTCTGCAGTAGGTGTTTGTTTAGTGAGAGTCCCATTTGCCCTGGGTTATGAAAACATTGTGACAGAGCTCTTTCTTGCTTTCTGTGGGGCTATATGGTATTCCAAGGATCCTAAACCAGGTTTAGAATTAATTTCACCGCTTGAGGATCCAGCATCATGTAGATAACATAAATCCAGAAGCAACTTAAGCATTTGCTCAGGCTTGGGACTTCAGTTTCTCCGAGTTGACTTGTGTTTCTATTCCTTTTCATTGCTTCCTTGGATTGCTGTGTGTCATTTTCATCTTCTTTTCATGGACAAGGTAGATCTTTGGTGTTCTTCTTCTTCTTCTTTTTTTTTTTAATTTTTTTTAATTTATTTTTATTTTTTTAAAAAAAATTTTTTTTTCAACGTTTATTTATTTTTGGGACAGAGAGAGACAGAGCATGAACGGGGGAGGGGCAGAGAGAGAGGGAGACACAGAATCAGAAACAGGCTCCAGGCTCTGAGCCATCAGCCCAGAGCCTGACGCGGGGCTCGAACTCACGGACCGCGAGATCGTGACCTGGCTGAAGTCGGACGCTTAACCGACTGCGCCACCCAGGCGCCCCCTTCTTCTT
>NW_024412391.1:17558305-17581481 GCF_014898765.1 Herpailurus yagouaroundi
GTCTGATATTTGGTGTTCTGATCTTTGGTGTTCTGATCTTAAACAGGGTGTTCAGTCCCAGCTTTTTGTCTCTGGTGGACTGAAGCAATATATCCTATAACCGGAAGCACTAAAACACAGCCCCAGGTCCCTGGGCATATATCTGTGTCTGAAACCCACCACGGGGCACTGTGACAGCCTCCTCTTCTCTTTTCTTTGGCTTTGTATTCCTTCTTTAATCCTGGGAATTTCATTTTAAAAAATAGATTTTTGCATTATTCAGATATTAATTTTGTTTTAATGTTTTTTTTTTTTTTAATTTTTAAAATAATCTCTACACCCAGTGTGGGGCTTGAACTCATGACCCTGAAATCAAAAGTCACATGCTCTACCAACTGAGCCAGCCAGGCACCTTGATATTCATTTTTCTTTAAGTTTACTTATTTACTTTTTTAGAGAGAGAGTGAGCACGTGAGCCGGATAGGGGCAGAGAGAGAGGGGGAGAGAGAGAATACCAAGCAAGCTCTATGTGTCATCGCAGAGCCTGACACGGGGCTGGAGCCCAACATGGGGCTCAAACTCACAAACTTTGAGATCATGACCCGAGCTGAAATCAAGAGTTGGACGCTTAACTGACTAAGCCACCCAGACGCCCAACCTAGATAGTAATTTTTTTTTAATTTTTTTTTTCAACGTTTATTTATTTTTGGGACAGAGAGAGACAGAGCATGAACGGGGGAGGGGCAGAGAGAGAGGGAGACACAGAATCGGAAACAGGCTCCAGGCTCCGAGCCATCAGCCCAGAGCCTGACGCAGGGCTCAAACTCCCGGACCGCGAGATCATGACCTGGCTGAAGTCGGACGCTTAACCGACTGCGCCACCCAGGCGCCCCGATAGTAATTTTTTAATTCTATTTTATGCAGGGATGTCTGGGTGGCTCAGTTGGTTAAGCGTTCGACTTCAGCTCAGGTTATGATCTCGCAGTTCGTGAGTTTGAGCCCCGCATCAGGCTCTGTGCTGACAGCTCAGAGCCTGGAGCCTGCTTCGGATTCTGTGTCTGCCCCTCCCCCGTGGGCTCTCTCTCTCTCTCTCTCTCTCTCTCTCTCTCAAAAAATAAATAAACATTAAAAAAAATTTTAAGTCTATTCCATGCAATCTTTCTGCGTGTGTTTTAGGAGGGCACTGGGTGAGGAAATAGCTGCATTAGTTCAGTCTGTCATGTTGCCAGAAGTTCCTCTCTAGATTTTTTTTTTTTTTTCTGGTTTTGTTTTAAAGTAGGCTTCATGCCCAGTGCGGAGCCCGATATGGGGCTTGAACTCACAACTCTGAGATCAAGACCTGAGCTGAGATCAAGAGTCAGACACTTAACCGACTCCGCCAGCCAGGTGCCTCCAGATTTCCTTTATTTTAGCATTATTCCAAACAATCCCTATGTCTGTGAGGTACGTTATAGTTTGCAAAGGGCTTTCACATACAATCTCTGCTTTAATCCTTCCAACAACTTTAAGAAATAAGTATTACTGTTCCCATTTTACCAAGAGGAAAACTGAGACTCGAAAGTGTAACTTTAATCCTACCTTTTGGACTTCGAATCCAGTGCGTTTCATAGCTTGGGTTTATAAAAGGAGCTTGCCTTTTCTTGACCGCCAGCTCGGACCCACCTCCAAATTGTCCTGATCACTTGCTCTTCATGTAAGGCCCTCTGAGAAGCTCCTCCTGCCTGACACAGCACAGCTCTTTGGCTCTAACCTTCTCCAGCTCAGCTCCCCATGCTATGCCAGTCCCCTCCGGCCCCATTTGGCCTCAGTGGAAATTATGGGGTATATACAGGCCACGGCTAATGGAGAGACAGACCAGCAGCTTGTCCTTACGGTCCTTTATTCACTCACCGCTAGGCCATCTTTATGCCTCTAGACTAAAAAGGGCAAGTACTGCATATGTGTATGTTGGGGTACAGGAAAAAAAAAATCAGAAAAGCCAGGGCTCGTCCGGGATTTGAACCCGGGACCTCTCGCACCCTAAGCGAGAATCATACCCCTAGACCAACGAGCCACTGATGGTTGTGCTTAGCCAGATGTGCCTTCCCTGCCCCATCAGCAGCAGGCACAGTGTGTGGTTCCTAGAGGCGGACTCTTCTCCCAGGCTGGCAGCCAGCCCAGGCCGGCTGCGCTCCAGCGGGCCTTGCCTCTCCCGTGGCTCTCTCAGCACCTCCCTGGCCCACGGCAGGGCCACACAGATGCCCCATGCTCCAGGCAGGCCACTTCTTCCCCACGACCAGCCGCCTCTCCCCCAGGGCCACCATGTGGACTTTGTGGGAGAGGGCAGAGAAGAAGCCGCGGTCCGGCGACCTCCACTTTCCAGGGGAGCCCCAGGTCTGAGGGAGCCTGTCTAGCAGCCCCGGCACCCCATGAAGAACAACACTTCTTTCTTACCTCCTGATCAGATCACCAGGAAAAAAAAAAAAAGTCCTCCAAATCCATCAACCTCCTCGACGAGGAAGCGGAAGACTGACGCGGGTCACCTTGACTAGATGACGCTTGCTAAGTCAACTCAGTGTCTTCATCTGTCAGCTGGGGAAGTGACACCTGCCCTGTGTGCCTTCCAGGGTGATTCTCACCTGAGGATCAGGTGGGGCAACGTCTGTGCAAGCAGTCTGCAAACTGTAAGGTGCTGTGCGAGGCAGAGGGGTTATTATGATGGCAACGTGAAGGGGCGGGGGGCGGGAAATCATAGGAAAGTTGCCCTTTAATGCTCAGTATGGGCCAGGCAGTGTGTTCTGTGCTTTACAGATCTTGTAACAACCTTGTGAGATAGGTGTCATCCCCACCGTAAGAAAAAGAAACTTCTCCACATTCGGCTTACAAGAGGCACATTTATCTAAATGCGAAGGCTGTTTTAAACGCAGTGCACGCTGCTACCCAGCCTTTCTAGCAAAGCGGCGGTGGGAAAACATCCTGTAAATACTCACACTCCCTCCCACGCCCCAGCCTACCCTGCTCCCCCTGCCTGGGGACGCGGCAGGAAAAACCCGCTAACGGGCTGAGTGTGGCCTGGGTGGTTTCCTTCTGGTTGGGAGTTTCCCAAATGAGAGTGAGGGGGAGGCTCGGAGCCTGGAGCCTTGTGGAAGATCCCAGTGGGCGCTGCCAGGCTCTCTTTCTATCCGTCCCCCCCCCCCCCCACCACCTTCTTGCTCGAGGGAGGCAGAGCCCTGTCTTCTTGTCTTCTTGGTCTCTGGGTCCAGCCTCGCGTCTGGCCCTTGTCAGTCCTGCTGACAAGCAACGCCCAAGCACGTCTGTGTGCTGGGCTCTGTGTGATCACTCTACCAGATTGATCTCATCTCATCTTCACAGCACAACTGTTGTTGTAGACATCGCTTAGCAAACGTCTGTGGAATGAATGAAGGAGTGAGTGCGTACGTGAAAGAAAAGTCTCGGGAGAGCACACAAAAAAATCGCTAGGGGCAACAGATATTCAGGTCAGTCCGCATCTCTTGGCTCCAAGTAGAAACCACAAGGCTGAAGAACCCCTCCTGCTTTCCGACCTTCTAAGCAGGCTTCCTAACGAACTAACTCCTCTCTGGGATAGGCAGCAAGGATGGCCCCTGGCTTTAGGGACAGGATCGGCGCGCCTGCGTCTGTATCTGGGGGGTAGTTTCATGGTCTCCATCCAGGAGTGCCGGGCCGGGCAACTGGTTCCAACTAATCGTGGCCAGAGAGAAAGGCAACAGCTCATCTCTTGTAAAACCGAAGAGACTTTTTTGGGGTAGCTGTTCCCCAGCTATAAACTGGCTGATAAATAATAGCACACTCAACGCGTCATTCCATGACCTCAGCACACATTCCCTAAATTGCTCCTGTTGGTGGATGTGCCCGGAAGTGAGGCCGCTCCAAGAAGAGGCTCCTAGGGGGTGAGAATGTTTCAGGGATGAGGCAGGGGTTGGACTCCAGCCAGTGCTTCTCTCTGGGGGTGCTGTTCGAATTTGTGGCCGGATCATTCTTCTTGGTGGGGCCTGTCTGGAAGAGTGCCCTGCCCACTAAATACCAGCAATCGCTTCTTCACTGTGGAGACAGTCGGAGAACACTGCCTCCCCCCCCCCCCGCCCCGCCCCCCACCGCCCCGCACGCTTCCAAATGCCTCCAGGATGGCAGGGGTCTGGGGAGAGGAGAACTGCTCAGGTGGGGACCCACCGGCACCTACCATACATTTCTTTTCCGGTCTAAAAATCACTGCGGCCTTGCTGTGGGCACTGGGACATTAGGCCCTCGGTGACTTGCTTGACTCTGCGTTTAACAAGCCACAGATGGAGTTCTCTAGGGAGAATGGTGACGCTACTTCTAGGGGCTTCCTCCTTTTCCTCCCAAGAGGGGATGGCTTTCGGTCAGGCAGATCCTTTGACGATTCCTCATTTTTACAACAGTGGGTAGACCTTACTCTGATCTCAGCATCTGTCTGGAGAGGCCTTACAGGTCAGTATTTAACAGACAGCACTGTCACAACACATCATCTCAAGCTCATTGTCACCTCCTGCGTGCCAGCGACACAGCAAAAGCCACATCTGGAGAGGGGAACTGGGTGTCTGGGAGCCGGGGTGCGAAATCAGCTTATTTTTCACTGTATATTCCTTAGTACTTTTTGAATTTTCAGTCTTGGACATATCTATAATCCACTCAAAAACACAAATTAAATTATGGACATCTAAGCATTGAGAAGCAACGATTAGAGAGGGCAAGGAGAAATGTATTTCGAGCCCCCAGGGACCCAAAAGGTCCTTGGGATCAGGGCAACCCAGCAGAGTGGGTATTCGGTGCTCAGCCTAATGGTTCTGGTTTATGTCCAGTTCTGACTTATGCTTTGTGTTGAGTCCCTATTGAGAGGTCATACGCAATACCCAATCCTGTGAAACTGGTTGTTGTGTCTACTTGGGAATGTTGTTGAGGACAGTGTTTGTCATAAGACACTGATGTCTCCTTTGTGAGGTCCCGAGGGAGGCATTCTTGTCTGTCATAACCCCAAGAACACAAAACCAAGAAGAGTTGGTTTGCATTTATTTTCCGGACACTGAATTCTGCCAATGTGTAACTGCTGGAAAGCACCAATGTGCGGTCCTATTTCAATTCAATTTCTGACTCTTGAACTTCCCACTACTGTTCTCTTTCTCCTTTTGCTTCTACATTTGATTCAGGACTTCTTGTTGTGTCCCATATATTCCCGCAAACCTCCCTGAAACTATTTCCGGAAAAGGTGGGCGTATAAATGAATAAACTCCTAAAAAGAATAGGAAAAAAAAACCAAAAAACCCATATGCTAAAACTATTCAAAAAATATCCTCCTTTTCTAGGACTTTCCTTTTTTTCTGGACAATCAGAACAACTAGAAAAACAAATTTCCTCTTGACTCTTTTCCATTTGGTTCTGGACATTTATATATCCAAATCTAGATCAGCGGTTTTTAACTGGAGGGGAGGGGGCAGGGGGTGGTTTGGCCTCTCAGGGGATATTTGTGTCTGGAGACATTTTTCGCTATCACGACTGAGGTCTGTTGGCATCCAGTAGACAGCCCCCTGACGACAAAAAATTATCTGACCCAATATATCAATAATACGGAGGTAAAGAAACCCTGGTTTAAACATACCTAACCGGGGCGCCTGGGTGGCTCAGTCGTTAAGCGGCCGACTTCCGCTCAGGTCATGATCTCGCGGGCCGTGAGTTCGAGCCCCGCGTCGGGCTCTGTGCTGACAGCTCAGAGCCTGGAGCCTGTTTCAGATTCTGTGTCTCCCTCTCTCTGCCCCTCCCCTGTTCATGCTCTGTCTCTCTCTGTCTCAAAAATAAATAAACGTTAAAAAAAAAATTAAAAAAAAAAACATACCTAACATAATCTTCTGTAAAGCCTTAGTATATATTATCATGTTCCTAAACTAATAAAGTGCCTTTAAACTTGAAAAGGGCACTGTCTACGTTAAATGTACTTAACATGCCTTCAGTTTTTATATCATTACCCTCCACCTTTACCACAGGCACCATCCTCAAAATCTTCCTGCTCCCTACTCCATGGCTTCCGGACTCCAAAAATGTGTTGTCCCCTGTGTAGAAGGTACCAGTAAGACCCTGTACTTGGCTAAGCCTCTTTTTGGCCTGAGTTGCCGCCCCTCCCCCACCGGCTCCCAGAGGAGCTGCATCTCACGAGGGCTGGGTTGCTCCCAGCTTGGGCCCACTGCCCCTCCCTCTGAGGGTGTGTGGAATAAGGTGGGAAGGGACTGTGTGGAAAGGTTTCAGGACAGACCTAGGAGAGGCCAAGGGTGCAGCCACTTGGCCTGGGTAGTGCGAGTGAGAGGGCCTGGGTGTCTTTGGCCTACATCAGCTGCCTTGGCAGGCCGAGCCCAAGGGTTCCTGTCAGAACCGTGTACAGAGGTGGGCACCTCAGCTGAGCCCTGAAGACAGCAGAGACTGATTCGCTCCACTCAGCACGGTCTCGGTCTCACGGGCCACCTGCCCTGCCCAGAGGTAGACACAGCCTTAGGGATGGCCTCTGGCCCCGGTCATAAGGGCCTGCCCAGGACAGAGGACCAGCTGACCCAGGCAACCTAGTGGAAACCCAGTGGCCTTGCAATTCCTGGATGCTTGACCGGGTCTCTGCCAGGATCCTACCTGCGAGCGAGCGTCTGTGGAGCGTGTGTGTGTCTGTATGCACGCATGTACGTGGGGACGTCGTCTCCACAAATGGCTGACAAGACTCCTTCTACCTTTCTAGCTCAGGATTCAAAGGATATAGACTTTAGTCCTAAGGGGTGGCCTTTTGGAGTTCCAAGTGGCCTTTTGGAGTTCCAAATGGAAAGCCAGAAGTGTTTGCCCAGCTCCTCTAACCTGCTGGGAATCAAACTCAAAACTCTTTCTTTGCTGCCCTGGATGGCAGCCGAAACAATCTGCTCAGGCTTCACATCTGAAGCACCTCTTGCTTTTTGCTGGGCTCCTCGGTTAGTCCTCCGTGCATAGCTCAGCAGGCAGCCTAGCATTTGAGGGGAGTTTGCATGCAGAGTTGAAAGCTTCCTCTCCTGTGGCTTCCTTCCTTTTAGAAAACCCACCTTCAGTCTTCAGCTACTCTGGGGTCCCCCAGACTGTCCTCTGACTCTGCAAGCCATAACAGCTGGGCCTTGCTGCTTGAATTCCGGCTGTCCCTTGCCATCTAGACTGGGGAGTGCCCTCAGGAAAGAATCCACTTTAATGGAGATGGTTCTGGTCATTCAAGGATTGGGTCGTTGACATCTCTGCCTGCTTTGGGGTACTTGATAGCACTTTCCAGTAGTGGTTTTTCGTGTTTTGTCCGGAGTTGATGATTTTTACCCACGGGAGGGATTCATCTGATACAAACTGCTATGCCATCAGGGGGCCATCCTTTCACGTATCCGTATTTAAAGTGTGTCACCTTTATCTCTGCATTCTGGGTCTGCGGAGGTGGGGAAGATGGTACATTCAGAGCTGAGGTATAGTGTTGAGTGTAAGCACAGGTGGAGGTTAGAGCACAGCTGGCCTCACTGGGTGGGGGGGGCTGCATGGAAGAGGTCTTGACTTAGGCTGCGAGAGCCCGGCAGGACTCCAGGGCAGATGGGGCAAGACCGTGGTAACTTGAGTACTGCTGAGCTGAAGGCGGGGGGGCCCATGAGCAAAGCAACCTCAGACGGGCTGGGGGCGGGGTGGGGTCTGAGTAGAAAACAAACACCCTCTGGGTAGACTCAACACGAAGAAACAGAAGCAGCCAGGGAGGCCTTAGACTTCAAGCATTTTCAAGGTGCCCCGTACCCATCTGTGAAGGCTGTTGACTAAGGTGCTCCCTGGGTGCTCCCCGTTCCCTGCCCCTTCCTGCAGCCTGAGGCGGGTTCCCAGGCTGGCCGTGAGCCCAAGACCTCTGGAAAGGGAGACTTAGGGGCCACCTTCCACAAAAGAGCAGATGGGTGCGGAAACCTGTAGGGACGTGGTGGTGCCAGAAGCCAAATGCAAAGTCGTGCCCTCAATAGCGCCATTCAGAGAACGCACACACAAAAAAGTGATGAAGCATCTCTATTAAATATGGGTCAGCATCTCCCAGTTGCAGTGAGCTGACTCCTCCTATTCATTCCAGCACCCAGCACTGCGTGTCGATTCTTTGAGCCCAATATTTTTATCCTCTCAACACGCAATCGGCTTTGGGCCCACAAAAGGAGGTTTAGGTGGGGGCTTGGACATCTCTAATCTCAGAATTTGTCCTTAGGAGGCTTAGGATCAGTACTGATCATTCAAGGAGACCAAAAGTGGCTTTGGAGAGAGGGTTCTTTGCAAGGTGGGGGAGAAGTGGCGGGACAGTACTCTATAAGAGGAATCAGAGGGTGGGGGGCGTCCCATGAGTAAGATGTCAGGGGAGGAGGAGTTTTATCTGTTCAAGAACAGTTCCTTGGTGGGGCCATGGGATGGGCCTCAGTACCACATTGCCCCTGTCTGGGCCTTCCGCCTCCAGGCGGTCTTCATGGGCTTTGTCTTCTTCGTAGGAACACCACTCAATGCCACGGTGCTGGTGGCCACCCTCCGCTACAGAAAGTTGCGGCAGCCACTCAACTATATTCTGGTCAATGTGTCCCTGGGGGGCTTCCTCTACTGCGTCTCCTCTGTCTCCATCGTCTTCATCACCAGCTGTCACGCGTACTTCATCTTTGGCCGCCATGTTTGTGCTTGGGAGGCCTTCATGGGCTGTACCGCAGGTACGCAGGGGAAGGAGACTGGGTGGGGGAGACAAAGGACTGCTCTAGGATTGGAACCAGGAGCCAGATTGTTGGGTTAGAGTGGGCCCCTAAAGAGGAGTCTGGGGAAAAGGAGTTTGGTGCTTTTTCTCACCGGGGTGTAAAGCAGCAGAGACTAGAAGTCTGACCAATTGAGTCCCAAACTCCACACCAACCATCAGTCCAACCCTCTGTCTCCCTATGCTTGCTCCACCCTGTCAGCATTCCATTCTGTCTGCCAGGCCGGGTGGGCCCATCTACCCCCAATTACCCTCACATTTCACTACAGGTCTGGTGACAGGCTGGTCACTGGCCTTCCTGGCCTTTGAGCGCTACCTGGTCATCTGTAAGCCCTTCGGCAACTTCCGCTTCAGCTCCAAGCACGCACTGATGGTGGTCCTGGCTACCTGGACCATTGGTATTGGCGTCTCCATCCCACCCTTCTTTGGCTGGAGCCGGTGAGAGTGTAGGGCAGTGGTGCTAATTTAGCTAGGAGCTCAGGTTGGCGTGGGTGGAAAGAATTGGGGATAACCTTCGTCTCTGACCTCCACTTTTAACGAGCGGGTGGAGTAGGTGAGGGCAAGGGCTGTGGGAGGCAACTGCTAACGTTTATCCTGCAGTTGGAATTGCTATAGCCTCAGCTGGTAAAGACAGAAACTGCCCCTGCCTGAAGGTCCGTGGGCATCCTCTGGGTTCTAAGTGGAGAGCATAATCCAGGATCTCAGCTCCACTCCACTCATTTCTGTGGTGAACCCCGCGGTGAGCAAGTGCCTGTCCAGTGGGTGAGTGCTTGGTCCCATGCAGGTTCATCCCCGAGGGCCTGCAGTGTTCCTGTGGCCCTGACTGGTATACCGTGGGCACCAAATACCGCAGCGAGTACTATACCTGGTTCCTCTTCATCTTCTGCTTCATCGTGCCTCTCTCCCTCATCTGCTTCTCCTACATGCAGCTGCTGGGAGCCCTCAGAGTCGTGAGTGATTTGTGTGAGGCTCAGGGAGGAGGGGGTCGGGGGCTCCAAGATGGGAGGGAAGAATGGGTGAGTGCTTCAGAACATAAGACCTCTGGGGGCATCTGGCTGGCTCAGTCGGAAGAGCACACAATTCCTGATCTTGGGGTCGTGAGTTCGAGGCTCACGTCGGGTGTAGATTACTTAACAAACTTAAAAAAAGAAAGAACGTGTGACATCTGGAAATGTTCACAGCCAGGTAGAGGAGATGCCTGAAAGCAGTGAAGGAAGTGGGGGCAGGGAGAATGATGAAATGGTGTGAAGAGTAGGGTGGGGTCCTCTCTGCTCAAATGTGTGTCAAGAGATTCTTGTGATCCCTTCCAACGTCAAAGACCAGACAGCCATCTCCATCTGGTCTTCCTCAAGGAAGGAGAACAAGAGGCGCTAGGCCAGAAGCTGGGACAGAGAGAGGCAATTGGAGCGGATGCCGCCCTGGTGGAAAAGGGTTGAGATCTGGGAGTTGAGGGCCGGGAAGAAGATGTTTCTCTGTGCTCTGCCCAGGTCGCAGCCCAGCAACAGGAGTCAGCCTCAACCCAGAAGGCAGAGCGGGAGGTGAGCCGCATGGTGGTGGTGATGGTGGGATCCTTTTGTGTCTGTTACACACCCTACGCTGCGATGGCCATGTACATGGTCAACAACCGTAACCATGGGCTGGACTTACGGCTTGTCACCATTCCTGCCTTCTTCTCCAAGAGTGCTTGTGTATACAACCCCATCATCTACTGCTTCATGAATAAGCAGGTAAAGCTCTCTATTTACAGTCCTATGAGACTCTAGTTCATGAGACCTGGTTCTTTTCTCACCAATGACTTTTAATTCAGAGCACCTTGGACTCTACTCAAAAGGTTTCTAGGGGTGAACAAGGGAAGCTCTCAGTAATAAGCACAGGGAGAAAGGCTTGGTCATTGAAACAATGTAATAGAACCCAGAGAAACAGAATTTGAGCCATAAAAGTCAGGTTGCTCCAAAGGGAAGGACGAGAAGTGGAAGGGTTTTGTTTTCTTGACAAACAAACAGATTTAACCATCACCCTAAATTCCTAGTGCTTCCATTTCACAAGTTCTTAATCCTTCCCAACTTCCAGCCTGCAGGAGCATATGCAAAGCACAGAAATAACAACATATGCGTAAGTCTCTAAAACAGTTTATCATCTGAAGGTACCAGGTGGCCTCCTATCCCAAATCCTGAATCTGAGCTAATAAAAAAACCCAAGCTCAGATGAATCTAGGAGAGTTCCTATCTTGTGGGGCAAACCCCCTGCTTTGAGAATTCTTAATAGCTGTTTTGTTTCCTTCGTCTTCAGAGATGGGACTCAAAACTCCTGGATGGAAACAAAATTGGCAATCCTTTTCAATTGGGAGCACCTTCTAGTAATGGAGGGGTGGGTGGGTGGGTAGGCCTACTCTGGCACCACTTTTGAGTGTCTTATTGAGGCAGGTTGCTTTGTGAGGTTTCCCAACAGTGGAACCTCTGAGCCAAAATGTGGAGGGATTACTGTTGTAGGCCCTGCAGTAGCTCTCAGGGTTGGGAAGATGTATTCAAAACCACGAGGAGATGCTGGGTATATGGCACTGTGCGAGGCTTTGGAGATACGGAGAATGAGATCTCTTGCCATTTCCCGATGTCGTCTCTTCTGTACTGGTCTGCATGGGACTAACTCCAATTCTGCCCTTTCCTTCCAGTTCCGAGCTTGCATCATGGAGATGGTGTGTGGGAAGTCCATGACAGATGATTCTGAAATGTCCAGCTCCCAGAAAACTGAAGTTTCTGCTCTCTCTTCCAGCCAGGTTGGCCCAAACTAAGGAGCCATATTGACTTATTTGCAGCAACTAGGATTTCACATTTAGGGAATTCCTTCTTTCTCTCAAAAACCAAGCTACTAACAAATGCAGAAGATGGGAAGGGGAATATGGCAAATTTGGGGCATCAACTTCCCATTTTCCTACCATTCCTTTCCTGACTACAAAGCTGCTGTTCCAGCTGGGTCTACTATAGACCATTCCAAAGGCCATGTCAACAATCCTCCAACTCTAAGTGGCACCACTGACAGCACCTGAGAGCTGATTTCTACATATGGGGCAACTATAAAGGAGGATGGCTGATTTTTCAGTGTATGGGTAACAATTATCTTCCTTTTCAAAAACTTTTTTTCCCCCCTTACTGGGGCTCTAAGATGATACAATCTGAATTAGAACAAACATAAACATCTTAGAAATGGGAGAGATAGATAGAAAGAACTAAACCTCAAGTAGGCCCAAAATAGGGTTTGAAAGAACTTCTTTATGCCATTACCGCCAATCATCACTATAGCTCTGGCAGGGACAGCTGTGTCCAGAAGCTCCTGAGCCAGCATGAATTATTCCAGGTGCTCCCCACCCAATTTGGCTAAACCTATATATCTGTCTTAAGCTGTGTATTAATAGTTAATTCTCTTCATGTTCTCAGAATGAATTTACACACCTTTATAGTTTATAATGTTCAAAAAGTGTTGAAAAACCTGTTTTACCTTGTACTTTATGCTCCCCCTGTAAAAGCCTTTTTGAAATAAAAATCAAGATAAATGTCGTGTGTACATTCAGGAATGCCTTGTGTTTGGTATCAGATAATTATGTAATGAGCAGCTGGGCTCTTCTCCAGTTATACAGCCTAAGGAAAGCAGAGAAGGGGTACAGCTGTAGTGAGAAGGATGACAGAAGATTTCAGAATTAAGAAAGGAGTAATTAATCTGGGAGAAGGCAGAACTTATCTGGGATGGGAGGGAGTACAGTAAACCTCTAGGAGACCTCCTTTTCTTTGACATTTTATAGCACCTGTAATTCTAAGAGTTCCACTTCTTAAAAGAATAAAGGACATATGTACCCCACAACGAATGTAAACAGTTTTATTTAGAAACAGATAGGTACCTGTTTGCATTAGAGAATATAAAACTTGGTTTACACTCTATAAAAAATAACCAGTATCCAAATCCAAGAGAGCTAGCATTCACAGAACACACAATGTGGGTGTGTAGCCACTGTTCACCAGCCTCAGGCTTGACTTAAACCAAAAAGATAATCCAGGGGGATCATTAGAGATTAGAGTATAACACTTGCTGCTGAGCACCCAGCATCCAGAAGTTGCCATTTTAGCGTATGAAGGTTTGCTTTCTAAGTGAGTAACTTTAACATAAGGCCTGGGTTCTCTGTACCTAGTGAGCTGTGAGGCTGTCTTGCCACACAACTCATGTGCTCTCTTTAATCCCAGTTGACATTATTATCTCTGATCTTAACAGTAAAAATGGGGAATCTGGAGAGCAGAGATTTCCACTCCCCTATGCTGGGGTTAAACTTTAAAAGAGTTTATCTACTCTCAAGAGCTCAATGCAAAGGCCAGGATGAAGTTACATGATAATCCGGCATTTTACCAGGCCAAGTAGTCCACCTCAACATGATCATGGAAGACCAAAGGATACACCTAGGTTCAGATTATAATAATCACCCAGCACCACCTGAATGTATTATCCATAAAGATATATGAAATAATAAAGGTTAGATATACATACATTTATCTTAAAACCTGAGGGCTAAAAAAGTTTGGAATACAATTCTTCTTCTCAAAAGAGGTCCATCTGTAAGAAAGGGACCAAAAAAGACAGAGTTCGTGTTACATAAAATATGGGCAAAGTGTGTTGGGAACAGAAGGTGGCTTCTTCAGCTCTTTCTACAATGTCCCTCTTTGACAAGGATTGGCATCTGCTGATCCATGATAAAGTTTTTGGGGGCAGTGGGGAGAAGGGGAAATGGGGGCAAAGGGAGTGTTGGGTCAAAGGCAAGAAGGTTGAGCAATGGTCCTCAAACCAAAGAGTCCTCTATGTAGGCCCTCTCATCTTTGAGTCTGAGTTCAAGCTCTTCAGCTGACACCGAAATAGGCCTGGTAGTAAGTGGTTAGCATTCTGAGGTATGAGGATCCCTGGTAAATTCAGCAGCATGTGGTTTTTGGAAACCAGCCCACAAGATAAGAACACTGCAACCAAGCTCCTAACTAATACTGCTATTTAACCACTGTCTGAAAGAGAAAGGAAAGAAAGAAAAAAAAAAAAATCCCCAATACATTGGGAGGTTGTAAGCTTCATTTCATATAAGGGGGTCCAAATAATCTATTTTAGGGTTTCTTAACAGAACCCTCATTCAGTGATCATTTCTCTTGTTAAAGGCACTTTCAATGACATAATTGGAAAGGAATACAATTTGCAGTGAAAGCAAGATTAATTCCCAGAACACCTGGGGAGATAGGAGCTGAATGGGGCACTTACAGTGATTCAATAGGCAAGACAGTCTTGAGCACTTCAACAGACGCACACCCAGAAAAAAGTGCCCTGAAAACACTTGTATTTTTCCCTTAATTTTCCAGCTGTTTCTATGTATAACTCTGTAAAGAGATCACACTCACTACTTGATTTTCAAGACACTGGCCCTAACTCTTCCCACCACAGCTGTGCCCAGCAAAATTAGCAAACAGCTAGTCCTCCTGGGAAGAAAAAAAATGAACAAAATCAAGTCGAGCCAAGCTTCCTGACAGCACAGGGATCTGTCCTTACCCAGATAATGCCACGATCAATTGCTGGACCTATAGCAACTGAACGGACTATGTGGCCCCTACTACTTATAAAACATACTTTCAACAGGCAAGGTTAAGTGTTCTCTCTCTAAATATTAATTGTGGGGCATTTTTTTTTTCCCTTTTCTCTCTCCTAAACATTTCTTATTGATCTCAGGCTTTAAAAAATTAGTTAAGTCAGAATTATAAAAATTATATGGCAAGGGTTGAGAAAGAGTGAAGGGCTAATATCTGCCTACAAGCGTGAGTTGAGGATGTTGATCCTTCATATCATACTCCCAACCAGAGAACAAATACAAAAATAAACACACCATGTTATACATAATACAAAGTGTAAATCTACAAACACAAGTGTACTAATTAGAGTTGTTCCTCAGAAGCACGGTTCCCTCCAGTCCCTCAAAGAGGAGGAGGAATGGGGACGGGATGGTTTTCATTACGCCTTTTCAGGTCTTAAAAAAAGTTTGTAATAACAGTCTCAGTAGCGCAAACAATTTCATGTGAAACCAGAAGCTGTAAAAATAAATTACTTTTGAAGAAATGCAGGTTCTTCTGTCTGCAGCTCAGAACTCATCGTGTCGTACTAAGGCCTCACCAAAATCTGTGGCCTGGCTGCCCACAAATAAATCATACTTGTCAACAATCTCCTCCTTGGTAAGCTTGCCATCCTGAAACCAGAGAGAAGAGTGAATTGCGGCAAAACAGATTTCCCATTTCAAATTTAGAAACACTGCTATAGAACAAAAGGGGTTAGGATTTGAGATTCTAATTCCACTAAATTAAATGGGAACTCAATCCTCATCCCTGACCCCTTCCACATACAGAGGGAAGAAAGCAACAATACATTTTTCTCATTAAGTTAAAACTGGAAGAATGGAAATAATGTAGCTCAATAACTTAATGCTAGAGATATGTCAAGCAAGATGTGGGACATCTTCTAGGTATAGGTAAGAGATAGGAAGAACTGGGTAAAATAAAGGAACAATGAAATCTGCTAACATCCTTACATAGTCCTCACCCCCACTACACTGTAGCCACCAATCAGATTCCAGACATAACCCCAAATGAAGGCTGAGACACTCATCTCAAACATTACGTAAGCCAGATTCCCAAGATTTGACCTTACGAGTTTCTTTTTCTCACATAGCTCAGTCAGGACACAGCACTTGGCTACTTTAAGTGACTGAAGCAAGAACTCAAAACAGACCGACCCTTAAAAAGGCTTGATGATAAAACACTGCATTTGAAACAGAAGACAGGCTTAGACAGGAGAAATATTCAGAATGCAAACCCCGCCCCTGTCTTTAGATTGACTTTCAGCTCACTCTAAGCAAAGCATTCATATTGCTGAAAAGGTGACAGGGCTTAGTGATAATACCACTTTTAATGAACCAAATGCCTCAGATAATTGATTGAGGACAATTTTAACAGGCTCCAGAGAAAAGCTGATTTACAACGTAACTACTAAGAATTTAGTTTTAAAAAGCATATTTAAGAAGGAAATGATCAGGGTGCCTGAGTGGTTCAGTCGGTTGAGTGTCTGACTTCGGCTCAGGTCATGATCTCACGGTTCGTGACTTTGAGCCCTGCATTGGGCTCTGTGCTGACAGCTCGGAGCCTGGAGCCTGCTTCAGATTCTATGTCTCCCTCTGTCTCTGGCCCTTCCCCTCTTGAGCTCTGTCTCTCTCAAAAATAAACAAACATTAATAAAAAAAAATGTTTGTTTAAATAAAAAAAAATAAAAATAAAAAAAAAGAGGGAGATGACCAACTTTGAGTAGGGAAAATGAGCCTATGATAGATAAAAGAACAAAGGAAATAATGGGGAAAAAAAATTAGGGAAAATTTCCTGGGGATCCAAAGGTAACAGATGAAGCACGCTGGGCACAGGCTACGTACAGAGGCTCTTTGCTGAAGCCAAATGCCTCCAATGGTGTGAACACTGGGCAAAGGGATTTCTAAAATGAGATCAGATAGCTAGCACTGCCCTGTAAGTTTTCAATCGCCAACTTAAGATTTGCAGCAGACTTAGACTAATTAAGACCTTACATGCTCTATGTACCTCAACAGGAATGTTTTAGGTAATCCCCTAGAAACAGACTTTGATCACTGCTAGGTTGTTTGGGCCTGGCCAGACTTACCTTGTTCTGGTCTGATTCATACACTAGGTGTCTGGCTTCTGCCTCTGCATGATCATAGTCTGAGGGGAGGATCCAGTCTTTGGTCTCTTCCTTGTCCATCTTCCCATCACGGTTCTTATCTCGAAACTCAACAAATTGTTCTCTTTCTGTCTTTACCCATTCTGGCTCATCAGCATTTCCATCATGGCTGTACATGTCACCTACGTACACAGACATACATAATACAAAAGGTGAGTATTTTTCCCAAGACTGCCACATGCTAATCTGGCTTAACTTTTCCCCCATCTGGAACATAGTAGCAGTTACAAGGCTATTTTATAGGTCAGAGAGGCCTGAGAAAGCAAGGCATTTTCCTGAGGTTTAACTAATGACCTTTAAGAATATTTCCAGCTGTTGATTTTGAGTTAGTGAGTCCAAAAAGAATCCTTAGCCCTTAAAAATTGAAAAAATAAAGGGAGATGACTAACATCCAGAAAGATAAAGGCTAACTTTCAAAAGATAGTTGTTTCCTACATTCCTTTTCAATCCAAGGTAACTAGTTAAACCTGACTATTGGTATTAGAAAGGTGCTATTTTAAATTCTCAAGAAAACTTGAGAAGTGTAGACTAGAAGCCCAAACTGTCTACCAATTACTAAGTATATTTCAGAACATTTTTTAAGAACCTACTTCTAAAAATAATGGGTATATTCTTATATAGCCATAATGTCATTATCATGTTTCATAAAATCAATTTTTTGGTATTACTGAATACTCAGTCCAAATCTGAATTTACTATTATCTTCTAAAGCTAGTTTGTTCAAATTACTTCTATGAATGCTGGTGGCTAAGAAGTTGTTATTGTATACCTGAATTTTACTAGATTTGAGTTAAGGTACTTTGAAATTCAGTATTTACAACCAACAGAGATTCTTCTTTACAGCTATTTAAAGATATCAATTTTAGGGGCGCCTGGGTGGCTCAGTCGGTTAAGCGTCCGACTTCAGCCAGGTCACGATCTCGTGGTCCGTGAGTTCGAGCCCCGCGTCGGGCTCTGGGCTGATGGCTCAGAGCCTGGAGCCTGCTTCCGATTCTGTGTCTCCCTCTCTCTCTGCCCCTCCCCCATTCATGCTCTGTCTCTGTCTCAAAAATAAACGTTAAAAAAAAAAATTTAAAGATACCAATTTTAAAACGTGCAATAAAATACTGTTTTGTCAAAATTTTTTTAGACTTATGTGAATGAAAAAGTCTGAAGATTCCTGAGGTATATACATCAGTGTATGTGCATTGTATGCAAGGTACGGGAGCATACCTTATATACGTCTAAATGGTTTCCAGCAGTTCTAAGCAAAGGTATTTAGTTGTGGTAAAGGTTTTATACATAGGAACCCACAAAATGGAGACGGCCCAAGTCACAAATCTGAACACAAGTTAGCCTGCACTTAGAGGAAACACCATACTGCCAAGGAAATTTAACGTACACCAATCACAATCCTCCAACTCAGATTCAGCTACTTTACCTGACCCTAGAAAATAGGACCTGCTAGCCAGTCATGCTGTTTCTACGCTGCTGCTTCTAATGCTTTATAAAACTCGGCTCTTGCCCAAAATCCCTTGGGAAGAGAGAGCGCTCCACTGCTTGTTGGGCACAACGATCCCCAGTCTATAGGCTGTTTTCCCTTGAATAAAGGATGAACTCATTACTAAAATGTATTATTGTCACCTGACAGTTGGTACTGTCATTTTCCTGAACTTGAGGGCTAAGAGTAGAACTACTTCTGTTTTGTTTTGTTTTTTTTAATTTTTTTAACATTTATTTTTGAGACAGAGAGAGACAGAGCATGAACGGGGGAGGGTCAGAGAGAGAGGGAGAGACAGAATCTGAAACAGGCTCCAGGTTCTGAGCAGTCAGCACAGAGCCCGACGCGGGGCTTGAACCCACGGACGGGGAGATCGTGACCTGAGCCGAAGTCGGCCGCTTAACGGACTGAGCCACCCAGGCACCCCAAATTACTTCTGTTTTAAACAAAGGAGGAGTACCTCAGGACAGGACTTGCCTGTTTTTTTCTATGCTACAGCACATTCAGAAAATGTAATATTTGTATGATCCATCGGGCCAGTGCCCTGCCTTAGCTGTCCTGTGGGTTGAGACCTTTCATAGTACACATATGGGGAAATTCTGAATTACAGAGGAAATAAATGTGTGCTTAAAAGACATAATTTTTTTAAATATATTTTTTTTAATGTTTGTTTATTTTTGAGAGAGATAGTATGAGCAGGGGTGGGTCAGAGAGAGAGGAAGACAGAATCCAAAGCAAGGTCCTTTCAGCACCGAGCCCAACGTGGGGCTCAAACTCACGAACCATGAGATCATGATCTGAGCCGAAGTCGGACGCTTAACCAACTGATCCACGCAGGCCCCCCAAAAGACATCCTTTTAATAGAAACTAGAATATACAATGTAATGTAAGTGCATTTCAAAGATAGATGAGTAAGGATAAAAATAATACTATTTAAATTTCTATTTAAAAAGGATTTAATCTGTATAATGATACTAAAATTAATTTTTTTGAGATTACGTTAAAATGTTCTTGGGGCGCCTGGGTGGCGCAGTCGGTTAAGCGTCCGACTTCAGCCAGGTCACGATTTCGTGGTCCGTGAGTTCGAGCCCCGCGTCGGGCTCTGGGCTGATGGCTCAGAGCCTGGAGCCTGCTTCCGATTCTGTGTCTCCCTCTCTCTCTGCCCCTCCCCCATTCATGCTCTGTCTCTCTCTGTCCCAAAAATAAATAAAAAATGTTGAAAAAAAAAAATTAAAAAAAAAAAAAAGTTCTTAGGATACATAATGCAATGCTTAGAGATGAAATGAGATGATTGGAATTTACTTCAAAATAATAAAAAAAGTAAGGAAATGGATTGGTTACAGATGTGAAGGGATCGGCCATGAGTAGACGGCTGTTAGGGCTGGGCATAGGTACATGGAATTCTAATTTTGTACGTGTTTGCAATGTTCTACAACAAGTTTAAATAAAAAATTCAACAGCATAACTCTGGGGACTTCTTATTAATGCTAAATGTAAGAGGCACTGACCATTTGTTTATGATCTCTCTCCTCAATAGGGCAGAAACTAGCATATCCCTAGAAACTGGAAGATACTGTTTGGGGACTTTTAGGTTTACAAAGTCCAGCATCCCTGGTGTAAGTGTTTATGTTAGTTGATGGTTTGCAAAAGAAATACACACACACACACACTTGGTTTAACAGTTTCAAAATACAATTCCTCTGCCCTTGGATATGTATGATGGAGAGGTAGAAAGAAATATCTCCTTATTTGACCTCGATGCTTGATAAATGATGGTACTTACCAGTTATAAAACTTAATTCCTCTCCTCTGGAGGTTCAAATGAGTTCCTCAGTTTTAGCAATAGTGATAAAATGGCAAAAGCCAGGAATGAAAAGATAAAATATTTAAAAGTAGAAACAGTCAACTTTGAAGCAGTCTCAGTAAATGCAGCCAGACATTTACTTCCTCTGTGCTGATGAACTCCACTAAAAAGAATCATTTTGGAAAGAAAGAAGAAGGAAGGAAGGAAGGAAGGAAGGAAGATCTTCCACTGCTCATTCCTTTTTCTCTAAAAAAACTCAGAACACATCACTGAGTCTTTGAAGAATAGTAAATATTCAGGGAGTAATTCAATGGGAATAACCCTAAATATAAAGAGCAAGTATAATTAGATAAAATCTGAGAAAAGTAACTTGCTCAATTCAAGGGACAGGTGGAAAAAAAAAAAAAGGGAACAGACGACCTAGACAGAAATTACAAACAGAATATCGTAGAAAGGAGGAAATACTCTAAGAGAAATCGGCAACTTGGGGTCCCTTAGTCACCCACTGATCTCTTATCCTATTCCCTATATTCTTCTCTTGGGTTTCCTAACACCAGTTTAGGCTCCCTACAACTCTTTACTGTCAATTCCATGGGCATCTGGAATGCACTGTATCAGTGCTATCCAATATGGCAGCCACTGGCCACATGGAGCTATCAAGGACTTCAACTATGGCTGGTCTGATCAGAGATGTGTTGTAAGTATAAAAGATGCTTCTGCAAACAGTATGAAAAAAATTCTTAATAATTTATATTGATAACATGATGAAAGTAATTTAGATTACTAGGTTAAATAAAATATATTAAAACTAATCATGCTAAGAAATTTTTTTAAGTTTATTTATTTTGAGAGAGAACGCGCACACCAGCCGAGGAGGGGCGGAGAAAGAGGGAGAGAGAATCCTAAGTAGGCTTCACACCGTCAGCACAGAGCCTGACCCAGGGGTCCAACTCAGGAGCTATGAGATCATGACCTGATTGAGCCAAAACCAAGAGCTGGATGCTTAACTGAATGAGCCACCCAGGAATCCCTAAAAAAAAAAACTTTTGATGTAGCTATTAGAAAAGTAATAACACGGGGCACCTGGGTGGCTCAGTCGGTTAAGTGCCGACTTTGGCTCAGGTCACGATCTCGCGGTTCATGGGTTTGACCCCACTTCAGGCTCTGTGCTGACAGCTCAGAGCCTGGAACCTGCTTCGGATTTGTATCTCCCTCTCTCTGCCACTCCCCTACTCGTGCTCTGTCTCTCAAAAATAAACATTAAAAAAATATTTTTTTTTAAGTAAAAATATATCATGTGGCTCACATTTACATTTTGATTGGACAGTGCTGCTACAGACACTTTATCATGACCCACTATTCCTCATGCTGGTCTGGCTTAATGATGTGCTAAGAGTTGACCCATGGGGTAAATTATTTTTTTTAATGTTTATTTTTGAGAGAGAGAGATAGAGCAAGCAAGCAAGCAAGCGTGCGAGCAGGGGAGGAGTAAAGTCGGGGGACAGGATCTGAAGGGGAGACTCCACACTGAATGCAGAGAGCCTGATGCAGGACTCGAACCCCGAACTGTGAGATCATGACCTGAGCTGAAGTGGGACGCTCAACTGACTGAGCCACCCGGGCACCCCAAATTATTTTTAAATTTGCATTAAAAAAAATTTCTTTCGGGGCGCCTGGGTGGCACAGTCGGTTAAGCGTCCGACTTCAGCCAGGTCACAATCTCGCGGTCCGTGAGTTCGAGCCCCGCGTCAGGCTCTGGGCTGATGGCTCGGAGCCTGGAGCCTGTTTCCGATGCTGTGTCTCCCTCTCTCTCTGCCCCTCCCCCATTCATGCTCTGTTTCTCTCTGTCCCAAAAATAAAATAAAAAACGTTGAAAAAAAAATTAAAAAAAAAAATTTCTTTCATTTAAAACAATTGTTTTTTAATTTTTAAAAAATGTGTATTCTTGAGGGGTGCCTGGGTGGCTCATTCCGTTGGGCCACCAACTTCGGCATGGTTGTGAGTTTGAGCCCTATGTTGGGCTCTGTGCTGACAGCTTGGAGCCTGAAGCTTGCTTCAGATTCTGTCTCCATCTCTCTGCCCCTCCCCTGCTCACACTCTCTCTCTCTCTCTCAAATATAAAAAACATAAAAAATGTTTATTCTTGAGAGAGACAGAACATAATGAGCGGGGAGGGGCAGACAGAGAGAGGGACAGAGAATCTGAAGCAGGCTCCAGGCTCTGAGCTGTCAGCACAGAGCCTGATGTTGGGCTCAAACTCACAAGTTGTGAGATCATGACCTGAGCCTAAGTCAGACACTTAACTGACTGAGCCACCCAGGCGCCCCTGTTTATTTTTAGAGAGAAAGAGAGAGCTCAGACTTGTGGGTGTGCACAGGGAGGGGCAGAGGGAGAGGGAGAGAGAATCTCAAGCAGGTTCCATACCCAGCACAGAGCCCAATCTCACTATGGTAAGATCATGACCTGAGCCAAAATCAAAAGTCAGAATCTCAACCGGCGAAGCTACCCAGGGGTAAATTATTTCTATGGGCAAACACACTTCCACAACTTCTCAGCTTCCTCTAGGAAAAACAGGAGAAACAGACTTACCAATATACTCTTCCAGGTCAATGAAACCATCAGCATTCTTATCTATATCCTCCATTGTTTCCTGGACAAAAGACAGTAAGAAGACACTATTAAAGTTAGTATCTGGATGAATTAGTTTAGGCATTTATCATTCATTAAAAACACATGAACATGTGGGTATGGTTAGGGGTGCGGGAGTGGCTTAGTCGGTTAAAGCATCTGACTTTGGCTCAGATCATGACTTCACAGTTCATGAGTTCGAGCCCCACATCAGGCTCTGTGCTGACAGCCTGGAGCGTGGAACCTGCTTCGGATTCTATGTCTCCCTCCCTCTCTGTGCTCACCCGCTCACACTCTGTCTCTCTCTCAAAAATAATAAACATTAAAAAAATTTTTAAAAACAAACATGTACATGTGTGGGTATGGTTAAAGCATAGGAAGTTGCTGTTTTTCTAGCCGAAAAAATGGTAAAATATTAACTATTTTTTATGCTTCAACCCTAAATAATTATGAATCTTCTTGGAGGAACACTGGCATTATTTAATAATGACCTATCCTACCAAGCGATAATGATGTGGAGTAGCCCTAGTCATGAAGTCATTCTAACAGATATGACCCGTAGGTCTGTAACTATGTAGTCTATGTTTTATGTTTACAAAACTATAAAGTCTACAGTTTATGTTTTATTGGTAACTGCCTTCTGTGACAATTCTTCAGTAGTGTCTGATCACTGGTTATGGGATTTTGTTTTAATGTTTACTTTTGAGAGAGAGAGAGAGAG